>NW_007246181.1:60985-72342 GCF_000164805.1 Carlito syrichta
GAGTGCAGTGGCCGCTCCCGGCCACCACAGTCTCGACCTGCTGGGCTCTGGCAATCCTTCTGCCTCAAACTTCCAAGTAGCTGGAACCATAAGCGTACGCTACCACGCCTGGCTAATTTTCGATTTATTGTAGAGATGAGGTCTTGCCAAGTTGCCCAGGCGGGTCTCGAAACTGCGGGCTCAGGCTCTACTCACCTCAGCCTCCCAAATGCAGGATTACAGGCTGAGCCACTGAGCCCGGCTGTGCCATCAATCTTAATGCCCCACTTTATGGATAGCGGAATTGAGAGCGTCCCAATACAGGCCAACCTTCCTTCTACCCCCGTCCTTAACAGAATTATGAGTAGGATTCCCATAGACAAGAAGCCCACCACCGGTGACTTCCTGGTGCCCACACACCAATGGCTCGACCTGCCTCCTTTTCCAGCCCAGAGTCATGTACCAAAGTAAAATTAAGGGTGGATTAGACTAAGTCATGAATTTCTTTCTTTTTTTTTTGTTAGGGTCTCTCTGTTGCGCAGTCTAGAGTACAGTGGCATGCTCATGGCCTCCACAGCCTCGACCTGCTGGGCTCAGGCGATCCTTCTGCCTTAGCCTTCCAAGTAGCTGGAACCATAGGCACGCACCACCATGCCTGGCTAATTTTTTGATTTATTGCAGAGATGAGGTCTCATCAAGTTGCCCAGGCTGGTCTCGAACCTGTGGGCTCAGGCAATCCTCTTACCTTGGCTTCCCAAAGTGCTGGGATTAAGGTGTGAATTTCTTGTGTAAAGCAGAAGAGTGATTTGAAAGGGGAGACGGGAGCAGAGATGCAACTTGACATCTGCACTCACGGCTACACGTTAAAGCAGGTCACTTGGAGGACAGTACATGTCAAATCTGGAAACAAATGCCTTAAAGCTACCTGAGCCAAGATACCCCTTGAAAAATCCTCTTGTACTGGCTAACTCATACTGTTAAATACAATCATGTCTCAACGTTTCTCAAGAGGGAGGAGCTGTTTTTCTCATTTTGCTGAACCAAACCTCATTTTACTTTAAAAAACAGAAGCACCTCTAACTTTTATTTTTTTAGATAATTTATTGTTAAATGAAGAAGTCACAAAGCAAAATGGAGTGGAACAGACGTCAAAGATAAATTGAAAACATAGTTTTTGTCAACTACTATTCTGGATTTAGAAACAGGAAAAGTGTCAAATGAAAGGTACTCATAAAACAACTTTTCACTAAAAATATAAATCATCCTTATTACATGAAAGCCATAATTTAAGAGACTGAGAAAAGAGCTTTTTAATTAACAAATAAACTGTATCTCCCAGATACACTTAGGAATGTTTGTTTTTAACAAGTGAGTTTTAAAAATCACTGCTTCCCCCCTGCAAACAAACGAACCTAAACCCACTATGGACCGGCATCATCTGGGCCACACTGAAGGGATCCATGTTTCTTCACACGCTTCCTCTTCTGCAACTTTCAGCACAGCAGATTTGGAGAAGAGGATGAGAAAGAACTGCAGTCGGTTCCATAGTGAATAACTTAACAGAAACCCTGCTTTCCCACTTGCACTACACACTCGCAACCGCTCACATCTACTTACGTTACTGATGCATTTCAGATTTCACACCTATGAGGATTTGCCTGAACCTAACACAATCCCCCTAAGACAAAAAAATCTCCTGAGGATACTCAGAACACTGCTGTGTTCCAAGGCCACATGCTCCCCACATCTCCTTCGCCTGTCACACCGCTGCCAATGTCCTGAGCTCATCCATGTCTCCACTGGGGCCGAGCAAAGCCTTGGGATTCTCCTAACATAATTTAGACATGTTTACCACTTAAATGACAACATTGTGAAATCGGATAGAAAAATCTATTTTCATCACTAAATGCCATGCAATTTACTCTTCCAAGTACAGGAAGTATTTGCTGCTCTGTATACGACTGAGGAGACCATGGAGTCCCCGCTGTCCCCTCGTGGAGTCCTGCTGAGCCTACCCTGGCAGACTCGGGACCACGAGGCAGACTGCAGGCTCAGTCCGTGGGGCTGCGTCCCATGGTGAGGTACAACAGATTGACAGCTGAAGAGGACACCAGACATCATGGCTCCCGGGCCTCCTGTGACTACAGTGAGGGCGATTATTATGGCACCTGCTTTCATCCTAACACAAGTCCCTGCTGTGGCTCCAGGGCACCCGCAGAGCCATCAATTCTGCATGCAGCACAGATGGAAGCCATCCACAGAAAGCTGGAGTTACAGCGGGAAGCTGAGTGCCCTGAGCTCTGTAACCCTCAAGCGCTTGTCATCATTTGGACGCGTTCAAAGGAAAGGTCTGCTGTTTGTTCTTTTCAATATTGGAAGAAAATAAGCCATCTGCCACTTTCTTTACTCAAACAATGCAGGGATTGGCAGGAGGTTCTAAGAAGAAAGGGCCGGGGTGGGGGGTGTGAGAGGCAGGGCCAGCCAAGGCTGAAGCCCACCACACGTCTGGCCCCCAGACCCTGGCCCATCCGCCACTCCTGCCCCGGGCCCTTTCAGCCGAATTCACATAGTTTCTCCGGCAACATCTTCAATTCACACCCAACTCCATGACTGTCACTTTCACTCATATAGTGGTATAAAAGAAATGCATGCTGTCACTCCAGTGGCCAGGTTTTGGAGTCTGAATTGTGACGTCATTCCCTGTTCTGAATTCACAATTCACTTCGGCTTAGCTGGGGTGGGGAGGGGTAGATTGCTTTGCTTTCTGGGTTTTTGTTTGTTTGTCTCCATTGCTTGTAGAGATGGGGTCTTACTGTGCTGCCCAGGCTCAGGGGATCCTCCCACATCAGCCTCGTCAGTAGCTGGGATGACAGGCTCAAGCCACGGCACTGCCAGACTTACTGGCTTTTTGGATTAGACATAAGGCACTTGGCAGAATTCCTCTGCAATTTTGACACCATCGAAGTCCTAAAATGAGTCCAACCAGGCACCTCTCGTGATGAACCAGACCACCAGAAACATCTATACCCACCTCCTCGCAGGAGCAACAGGTCTTAGGGCCATTGATTCTGTCCTGAGTGGAAACTCTCTCATGGAGTCCCCAAAGGTGCTTTTCCAAAGCATTCTTTTAAAATTCTGTTTCTCTCCAAAGGGCCCTCTGCTACGTTTTGCCTTATGAAAACACAGGAAAGTATTTAGAAACCCCCAAGTACCCATGAGGAAAGTTAGTTACACAAGCCTGTGGAGACACGAACCAGGTGCCAAGGGTTCCCAGAGCTTTGCCAGAGCCTGTACTTGGACCCCGCCTGTTGGAAGGAACCAGAACAGAAGCCACTGCTCCCAAGCTCAGCCATTCATTGACCTGACCTTCCAAGGCAGGCGGGAACGGGGAGAACCTTCATTTATTTAGTGCATCTTATATGGTGGTTTGGGGTTTTCTGATACCATGAAAAAGGTTTACAGAATTTCAAGAGTTTTGGTCAACAGGATACACAGATGGAAGTGGAAATGAACAACTGAATGGAACGCAGCTCTCCAGCGATTGACCCCACACAGCTGTCACAGTTTACTGAGTTAGTACCACTTTTGTTGCAGTGAAGACACCCGTGGCTGAAACATCTTAAAACTCACTTTTTCCATTCCAGGAACCTTTCCCACATTCTTCTTCACACAAAATGACCAGCGGAAGAAGAGCTCTCCTCTTCCCTCCTCTGGCAAATCATTGCCACGTTCCTTCTGTTCTAGTTCTTTTAATTTTCTCATCAAATTGAGACTCTGGGCTGGGCACGATGGCTCACGCCTGTAATCCCAGCACTTTGGGAGGCAGAGGCAGGCAGACTGCTTGAGTCCAGGAGTCTGAGACCAGCCTGGGCAACTCAGCAAGACCTCATCTCTACAAAAAAATTTAAAAATTAGCCAGGTGTGGTGGTGGCACATGCCTGAAGTTCCAGTTACTTGGAAGGATCGCCTGACCCCAGGAAGTTGAGGCTGCCATGAGGCATGATTGTTGTGGACATGCCACTGAGAGTGAGAACCCAACTCAAAAAAAAAGAAAAGAAAATCGAGACTCTGGGGAAACCATGCAGCAGCAAACCAGGAAATTTACTCCTTTTAGAAACAACTGGAAAATTAAACAACAAGTATCTCAATCATGATGAGATACAGTGATTTTTTTCTTCCCCAGGCTGAGCTGAGAGGTATCTCTAGGTTAGACTCCTCCGGGGCAGGAATGACACGCAAGGGCGACCTCGCCCACCTTGACCAGGGTCATCTGGGGACCAGGGCAGCGGAGGAACTGGTCCAACCCTCTCCCAGCATGCTGGAGTCAGGATTCATCCGAGAGGTCATCACTGCCCAAGAACTCTGTGGCCTCGAGCTCCACACTGGACAGAAACCTCCGCAGCGTCTTGCGGCAGTTGTAATCCAGGGTGGTGGTATAGACGGTCTTGGGGTACTTGGGGTAGACGATGGTGGTGCTGAGGAAGCGCGTGGGCTTGTGGCGTGGCTCGAAGCGCACTTCAGCCTTGTAGTTGCGCCACGTGCAGTTGGGGATGCAGGTGACTGTCTGGCTGCAGGAAGCCACCGCCAGGCCCAGGGGCAGCTGCACGTCATCGATGAAGTGCCGTTCGGAGTCGTACTTGACTGAGGAGGTGTACCTGGGCGGGAGACACAAGCCCGCATGAAGCTGCTCCTCTAAGCAAAGGGCACAGGGGTCCCTACTGGGCTCCTGAATCTCTCAGGGGGACACACGCAGAGATGTGGCTGCTACAGCGAGAGTTCACCAAGTCCCGACCATGTGCCAGGTACTATTCTAAGCACTTGACCTACAGAACCTCATCTGATCTTCCCTGAGGGGAGACTGCCGTGCAGAGGGTAAGGTCACGGGGCCACCGAGTGGAGGATTTGGGACTCAAAGGCAGGTGGGCAGGGCCCACAGTGTACCCTGCACTCACGGCTGACCATGGCAGCCCCTAGATTCTGCTCCCATTTACTCAAGCTGGGAGACTTTAGTCAAGTTACCTCTCTTTTCTTCTTTTTCTGAGTGGGAGTCTCATTCTGTTGCCCAGGCTGTAGTGCAGCGGCACGCTCCCAGCCACCGCAGCCTCCACCTGCTGGCTCAGGTAATCCTTCCACCTCAACCTTCCAGGTAGCTGGAACCACAGGTGTGTACTACCTTACCTGGTTAATTTTTTGATTTATTGTGGAGACAAGGTCTCACCAAGTGGCCCAGGCTGGTCTCGAAACCCTGGACTCAGGCAATCCTCTCGCCTCGGCCTCCCAAAGTGCTGGGATGACAGGCTTGAGTCACTGCACCTGGCCTAAATTACCTAACTTTTCTATGCCTCAGTTTCCTCTTTCTGTAGCTGGTGCCCAATAATAAATGGGCAGAATGCTAACATATAGCAAGGACTGTAATTTTTATTTTTTAGAAACAGGATCTCGCTTTGTCACCCAGGCTGGAGTACAGTGGCACGATCACAGCTCACTGCAGCCTCAACCTCCTGGGCTCAGGCAATCCTTCCCCCTTAGCCTTCTGAGTAGCTGGGACTATGGGCGCACACTACCATGCCTAGTTAACTAAAGATTTTTTGTTGTTGTTGAGATGAGGTCTTGCTGTGTTGCCTAGGATGGTCTCAAACTCCTGGGCTCAAGCAATCATCTTGCCTGGGCCTCCCAAAGTGCTGGGATTATAGGCAAGAGCCACCACGCCCAGCCTGGGTGTTAGTTTTTTTATGGAAGCAAAGCGCATTTTACTGTGTTATTCTTACAGTTTCATGAAATACATCCAAACATTGTACAAAGATACATCTAACAGCACTGCCCCCAGCCAGCCCCTGCCCACTGGTTGGTCGGGTAAGCAAGAATCAGTATTTTCTGAGTTGGATGGAAGCATCTATTCTCCTTGGGCAAGTAGTTAAGAGGCTGATGGGAATGAAAGTCAGGAAGTCATGTCCCCATTTCGTTCAGAATACAAGCTCCACAGGAATAAAAGGCTCAACTGCTCACCTCCAAACTGATGAACCTCTCTTTGTTCCACCTCAAAGGGCCCTTTGTGTGAATGCAAGTGAAACTCCAGCTATAAAACCACCAGTTACCAAAAGTGAAATTCCTTTCTCTAAAAAGATCTGTCTTTAACTGAGCCTCACAATGCATCTCTGCCCCTAGATAATCCTGGACAAGATGATTCCCAAAGGAAGTCTGGAACTTGCCCACTTAAGTTATAACACAAGGCAAGGCTAAAGCACCTTGATCGGGGGTGGGAGGGTGGGGAGTCGGCAAAGGCAGCTTCTGGAAAGAGGACTGAACACTTAGCAACATTTTAAACATCTGATGACCATGATACATCAAGTGCAAAAAGCAAGTAACAGAACTCGGTATATCACATGATCTCAACTTTTTTTTTTTCCCAGTTGGAGTCTCACTCTGTCACCCAGACTGGAGGGCAGTGGCATGCTCACGGCCACTGCAGCCTCGACCTGCTGGGCTCAGGCGATCCTTCCGCCTCAGCCTTCCAAGTAGCTGGAACCACAGGCATGTGCCCTGACGCCCAGCTAATTTTTTGATTTACTGTAGAGACGAGGTCTCACCATATTCCTCAGGCTGGCCATGAACCCCCGAGCTCAGGCGACCCTCTTGCCCCCATCTCCCAAAGTGCTGGGATTACAGGCTTCAGCCACTGTGCCCAGCTTGATCTCAGTTTTACTGTGAAAAGCCTGTCTATATATTTAGCTGGCTAGAATGCAGGGGGAAGAAAGAACCCAAGAGTACCCAACAAACTATTAATATTAATAGTCTTTGGCATACTTTTGTGACTATGTTTTTTTTTTGAGTCAATTTCACTCTCACCTAGGCTGGAGTGCAGTGGAACACTCACAGACACTACAGCTTCGACCTGCTGGGCTCAGGTGATCCTTCGGCCTCAGCCTTCCAAGTAGCTGGAACTACACGCATGTGCCACCATGCCCACCTGATTTTTAGATTTATTGTAGAGACGAGGTCTCACCAAGTTGCCCAGGCAGGTCTCGCGTGATTAAGTTTTTTTTTTTGAGTTGGAGTCTCACTGTGTCGCCCAGACTGGAGTGCAGTGGCCGCTCCCAGCCACCGCAGCCTCGGCCTGCTGGGCTTCAGCGATCCTTCCGCCTCAGCCTTCCAAGTAGCCAGAATTACAGGCATGCACTACCATGCCTGGCTGATTTTTTTATTTATTGTAGAGATGAGGTCTTGCTGCCTGGGCGGGTCTCGAACCCGTGGGCTCAGGCAATTCACTCACCTCAGCCTCCCAAAGGCACGGGATTACAGGCTGAGCCACCGAGCCCGGCTTAATGTTTTGATTATTGTAGAGATGAGGTCTCGCTTGCCCAGGCGGGTCACGAACCCGCGGGCTCAGGCAATCCACTCACCTCAGCCTCCCAAAGGCGCAGGATTACAGGCTGAGCCACCGAGCCCGGCTGTGATTAAGTTTTTTAAATAACAAGCATGAATGTTGAATAAAAAAACGAAAATTTTAAAGCATAAAATAAAAATCAGGGACTGCCATATTTACCTTACTTCCTTCGGTGGTAAGGGGTCAAACTCCACTCCTTCGCCAAAGGACAGGGGGCACAGCCGTGGTGAGCAGCTGGGAACCCCATTGGGGAGAGATGCTGGATTCTTCAAGGACAGAGAGGAATGTAGTTAGAGGTACCCCAGGCAGGTTAGATGCCTCCCCCACAGAAGATTGTGGCTCTAAGCCTCTAGCTGATGGGCCCATCTGTGACCTATGTCCTCCCTGGGCATGTCAGAAAAGGACTGACCCACAGCAAGGATGAGCACTGGACAGGGAATTAAGAGGTCTGAGTCCAAATCCCAGGTCTACAACTGTGCTGTGTGCACTCAGAGGAGTCACAGCACATCCCTGTGACTGTATCTGCATACCAAGGGAGGCTGAAAACAGGAAGCAAATTCAAACTTAGCATCACGGTGGTGGCCAGACTCAAGGGGAGCTGGGACTCAAAGGCAGGTAGGTATTCAGGGCCTACAGTGTACCATGCATTCACTGCTGACCACGGCAGCTCTTGGATTCTGCTACCATTTACTCAAGTTGGGAGATTTTAATTTATTTATTGATTTTGAGTCGAAGTCTCACTCTGTCGCCCAGGCTGGAGTGCAGTGGCATGCTCGTGGTCACCACAACCTTGACCTGCTAGACTCAAGTGATCCTTCCACCTCAGCCTTTCAAGTAGCTGGAAGTACAGGTGTGTGCCACCAGGCCCAGCTAATTTTTAAAAAAAATTTATTGTAGAGATGAGGTCTCCCCATGTTTCCCAGGTTGGTCTTGAACCTGTGGGCTCAGGCAATCCTCTCGCCTCTGCCTCTCAAAGTGCTGGGATTACAGGCATGAGCCACCACACCTGTCCAAGCTGGGAGATCTTTGTCAAGTTACCTAATATTTCTATGCCTTAGTTTCCTCTTTCTGTAACTGGTGCCCAACAATAAATGGGCAGAATGCTAACATATAGCAAGGACGATAATTTTTATTATAAGTTTTGTTTGTTTTTTGAGTTGGAGTCTCACTCTGTCGCCCAGACTGGAGTGCAGTGGCCGCTCCCGGCCACCGCAGCCTCAACCTGCTGGGCTCCGGCGATCCTTCCGCCTCAGCCTTCCAAGTAGCCGGAATTACAGGCATGAGCTACCACGCCCAGCTGATTTTTTGATTTATTGTAGAGATGAGGTCTCGCTGCCCAGGCGGGTCTCGAACCCGTGGGCTCAGGCAATCCACTCACCTCAGCCTCCCAAAGGCGCGAGATTACAATCTAAGCCACTGAGCCCAGCTTATTATAAGTTTTATAGTGAGAATATCTTGATGGACTGGAACTTAACTAGCCAGAACCGTTGATTATGGGACACCCCCTCTGTCATTGCCTCAGCAATACTCTAGGAAGGGCCAGAACAACAAAAAAAAATGCTAACAGAGACTTTTTTTTTTTTGAGTTGGAGTCTCACTCTGTCGCCCAGACTGGAGTGTAGTGGCACATTCCCGGCCACCGCAGCCTCGACCTGCTGGGCTCTGGCCATCCTTCCGCCTCAGTCTTCCAAGTAGCTGGAACTACAGGCACGTGCTACCATGCCCGGCTAATTTTTGATTTATTGTAGAGACAAAGTTTTGCCAAGTTGCCCGGGTGGGTCTCAAACCCACAACCTCAGGCAATCCACTCGTCTTGGCCTCCCGAAGTGCTGGGATTACAGGCTGAGCCACTGAGTCTGGCAGCTTTTTTTTTTTTGAGTTGGAGTCTTACTCCACCACCCAGGCTGGAGTGCAGTGGCACACTCATGGTCACCCCAGCAACAACTTGCTGGGTTCCAGCAATCCTTCTGCTTTCCTCAGCCTTCTAAGTAGCCGGAACTACAGGTGTGCACTACCACGCCTGGCTAATTTTTTTGATTTATTGTAGAGATGAAATCTCAAACCTGTGGGCTCAGGCAATCCACTCGCCTCGGCCTCCCAAAGTGCTGGGATTACAGGCTGAGCCACCGAGCCCAGCCTAACAGAAACTTTTTAAGATTTAGCCCAATTTCCCCACCTCCTCTGCTTCTGGGCCAGCAGGTCAACATCCCTCCAAGATGGAAGACTCCTGCAAGCTTGGTGTTTCCCTGGTAGGATGAACACCACATTGTTCTCTGTGTCTTCTCTGCTCTCCAGAAAACCCACGAACTTGAGCATGGCAATACTAGAGGTTAACGTTCCCCCAGCTGGGTCAACACATTGGCATTCGATCCACAAGGAGGCTCTCGGAGGCAGTTACCTCCCAGACACAGGTGCTAGTTTTCACCCCACTTGCTAGAATCAGCATGCATCCAGTGTGCAAAGATGGACACAGCACAGTCTGAACTCAGCAGCCCCTTGTGTGCTCTGGTTTACTGGGGATCTGTCATTTTCTTTGCCTAATTTGAGAGAAAGATCCACACTTGCGTCAGGGGGTGGACTGCCCCCATGTCTTCTGGGACAGAGGAGGCAAACACTTCTAGAAGGCTGGCTCTGAAGTCCTTGTCATAGACCAGACCAGGATAAGGTGTCAAATGGGAACGTAGGGTGGAAATGCAAAGCCAAAGGGGACCAGGACAAGAGAGGCAGAGGATCCTGAGGTGCAGTCCCTGGACTCGGGTGGGGAGTTTGGGAAGGTCGGTCTGGGGGAGGGGTGTGAGTGAGAGCCAAGGTCAGCAGGTGGAGGGGGTGGTGCGTAAGGTGTGGGTGCTGGCTGCCGCAAGGCTTCTGGAAACAGCCTCCAAACAGAGACAGTGGGCCCTGCTCTGTCTCCCCATCTCCGGCTGCCAGACACACCCCCGCAGCAGCCGGCACCTTCCAGGTGTCACCAGGAGGAGGTGGGCGACTCTCTGACAGCCACACTGCAGTTTTCCTCCAGCTATCCCCACAAGCACGCAGTTCTCTTGCCCCTACCTCCTCTGCCCTTCCCTCCCTGCCCACACCGCTCCAGACCCCCCAAGTACCCACCTGGATCCAGGTGCAGGCTGGTGGGGGCCCACAGAGGCTATAACAGACACGTGAGCAAAGTGCTACCGGGGAATGGGGATGTGGCCATGGACTGGGGCAAGGCACTGGGCAGCATGCCTTGGGCATGGAGGGACCAGCAGGACTTTGTTGGGAGAGGTGGGTGGAGGGAGCGGCATCAGAGGCGCCAGTGTGTGTGTCTGGCCTGTGGTCAGCGAGGTGGAAGACCAGGCTAGACAGGGCCAGATGGGAGGGCTCTGAAGGCCAAGTTGAAGCGAGCTCCACCTTGGAGTGGAAATTAGAAGACTGCACTGATGCCCAAGAGGCAGAGCCAGTGGGTCAAGAATGCTAAACACCGGCAAAGCTCCACGTGGGTCCGTAAGAACAGCAGCTGCCTCCGATTCCTTCCCCAGGGGAGAGGCTGCAAACACCCACCCCCAGGCGGCGGGGCAGGCAAGAGCCCCTCTTGGAGCTTTTTGAGACTGCGGCAGGATGTGGCCTCCCCGAGCTCTAGGTAAAGGCAACAAACCAGCATCGGAGCGATTCCTAAGGCAAAGTAACTTGGTGGCGTTTTTTCTTTCAATAAAAAGTTTAAAGTCAAACAAAAGGCTTACTCTCGAAGGATTCCCACCTACTACGCGCCTGACCTAGGCTGGGGGCTGAGTGGCAGGAGGGTGCCAGGAGGCCCGAGGCTCTTGGAGTGCGCCTTCTCTAGAGGTCCCTGAAGGCTGGCTGGCTGTTGGCTCTCAGAAGCGGGGAGTCCAGGGCACACCGCCGCCGCGGGGCCAGCCAGGAGGAGGCAGGCCCTCGGAGCGGCCGCCCGCGCGGGCAGAGCGGCGGGGTGTCGGGCCCGCGGTCGGGAGGGCTGGGGTTCCCTCTAGGCGTCCCGAGA
>NW_007246181.1:73682-87152 GCF_000164805.1 Carlito syrichta
AATAAAAATTAAAAAATTATCCGGGCGTGGTGGCGCTGTCCTGTAGCCCCAGTTACTTGGGAGGTTGAGGCAGAAGGATCGCTCAAGCCCAGGAGTTCCAGGCTGCCGTGAGCCGTGCTTGTACCACTGTACTCCAGCATGGGTGACAGAGTGAGACTTCAATTAAAACAACAAAAAAAGCAGGCTTGAGACATCTCCCTTCCCCTTTGGCTTGACAGAGAAGCCTTGTCCTGAGTGGGAACCCTGTTGAGGAGCTTCTGCTGTAGGCCAGGGCTGTTCCCAAATCCAGGACTTTTCCTCACAGAGAGCTGCATGGTCCTCAGCAAGTGTAGGAAGTCCCCACCCCACCAGCCACCCAAGCCTGGGAGTTCTGATGGGTATTCAGCTAGGGGTCTGGAACCGGAGTCACCCAGACCTATGTGGCAGGTGCCAGCCCTGAAGACAAGGCTGCCCTGGGCTGGGCAGTGGCCCTGATAGGATGAGAGGTAGGGATCCATGCATGCCCCACTGCAGCCCAGGCCACCTCCTTGCAAAGGTTAGGGACACGTGTCCTGCTTGGGGCAGACCTGTTACACTCAGACATTTTGAGCAGGTAGATTTTAGTGATCTGCTGGCAAAGTTGCGTCCCTACCTCCCTTAACCATCACTTTCAGGTAAGGACACAGAGAGGGATTTGGCTTACCCCAAGTCACACAGCTGGTACAAGAAAACTCGCTGTGAACAGGAAGCCAGGACTATCCTCTCCACAGAAAATAAAACCTGGTACATGCCTGTGTGCTGGGAGGTCATTCATTCATTCATTCAGGGCCTGTGGGAATAGATTACAAAATCGACAGTAAGGCCAGGCTCGGTGACTCAGCCTGTAATCCCAGCACTTTGGGAGGCCAAGACGATTGAATTGCCTGAGCCTGTAGGTTCGAGACCAACCCGGGCAACTTGGCAAGACCTTGTCTCTGAAATAAATTTTAAAATTAGCTGGATATGGTAGCACGCGCCTGTAGTTCTGGCTATTTGGAAGGCTGAGGCTGAAGGATCGCCAGAGCCCAGCCTGGGGTGGCCATGAGCTTGCCACTGCACTCCAGCCTGGGCAACAGAGTGAGACTCCAACTCAAACCCCCCCCCAAAAACAAAATCCACAGTGCACAGTCCTGGATGAATGGTCAGTGCAGGACATACGATACTGCTATACCTTCCTACCCATTGGTCCCACCATGTGCACCTCACAGGCTGCCCCCAGCCCCAGGCATCAGGGGAAGAAAGGAAGCGCTTCCTGAGCTGTAGACAGTGGAATACTTGGATCCCTAGAGGGAGTTTGCCCATCAAGCAGTCCAGGTAGATCTTGGGAAAGCCTAGTCAGATTGGGAACGGTGTCCAGGAAGATGGCATTTAATCATCAAGTTGGTGACCTTCGGCTGAACACGGTGACTCAGCCTTATAATTCTAGCACTTTGGGAGGCCAAGGCGAGAGGGCTGCCTGAGCCTGAGGGTTTGAGACCAGCCTGGGCAACTTGGTGAGACCTCGTCTCTACAATAAAATAAAATAAAATAAAATAAAAAGAAGTCGGACGTGGTAGTGAGGGCCTGTAATTTCAGCTACTTGGAAGGCTGAGGTGGAAGGATCACCGGAGCCCAGCAGGTCGAGGCTGCAGTGCCCATGAGTGTGCCACTGCACTCCAACCTGGGTGACAGAGTGAGTCTCCAACTCAAAAAAAAAAAAAAAGTTGGTGGCCTTCAAGGTCATCAGCCTGGAGGAGACGGAGGATGAGACAGGAAGATGAGTGTGTTAGGCCAGTGTAGCCCTTCTCCACTCAAGTGTGGACAGCTGTGGGGAGCTGGGGCGGTAGCTCCACCGAGACCAGCTGAAACCTGGAGCTGGGAGGGGCCTGGCATTGCCACTTCCTCAGGGGAATTCTGAAGGGTTAGATTACCCACATTCTGACAGAAGATCCATGGAGACATCAAAGCTGCCAATATGGGGGGGGGGAGCTGCCAGCTTCAGAGCGTCCAGGCAGATCCAGGGGACACCTTCGAGGCACTGGGATCATGAAGCAGCTGGCCCAGGATTTCTCAGGGGCTTCTGGGCTGTGGGGTAACAGCCATCAAAAAACTGGACTCGGGAAGCATCCACAAATGCTGACCTCCATCCTCTGAGTTCTGTGTGACCTCCAAGGACTACCTCTCCACAACTCCAGAGGGGCACGTCAGCAACCCTTTAGATAGAGATGGGGCAGAGCTTCCTGAACACAGAGGGCATTCTCAGGACTCAGGACAACCTCCAAGGAGCTCCTGAAGTGTGTGCTGATTACCCACCATGGCCTCCTTCTTTATAGAAACACTCAGCATTGATTGTTTCTATAAAGAAGGCACTGATACACACAAGAAATCAAAGGGGCTCGAAGAGGAGCCCAGCCCTGGGACTGACATGGATAGAGAGGCAGAGGTGGAGACCACGGTCCCACACAGATTCCCCCAAGCCATTCAGATGCCCCCCACCAACAAGCTGCACCAAAGATTGGCCCCACCCATGACTCCCAGAATTCTCAGGGGCTAATCAAAAGACAGCCAGAAGGGACCCAGGTTAGTCCACTCTAGTCCAGACTGTCTTCAAAGAGCTCAGAGATAAGCCTGAGCAGAGCGGACACCACTTGTGTACGGGAGGATCCAGAGTACACCTTCGGCCTGGCCAGGGAATGCTTCCTGCTCTGGCGTCTCCTTGAACTCATGGCTTTCTTGGTGGGGATGGGCAGAGGTGTTCATACAGTGGGAGCTCTCCAGCTTCAACTGGAGCAGGGGTCCTTTTGGATGGAAGAGAAGAGGATTTCTTTTGTGACCACGTAAGAACCATGCAGGTCTGACCCTGGAAGCCAGCTGTCTTGACACTGCAGATCTACTGTAGACCTTTAGAAGGGCCTGGCTACCACAGCTCATCATCGCCCTACATCTTATTCTAGATGTTTTCCCAAGGGCACTGCTTAAGATAACTCGAATCCAGGCTCCGTTCTTCCTTTACCTCTCCTGGTCCAGTTTTGAAGACAGGCCTTCTTTTGAGGAACAGCTGGGGCACACCTAGAAATCAGGGGTGCATTACAAAAGATGAGCATGACCCAAAGAGACTCAAGAGCCTGCACAAAGACTGGCCTCTTCTCGAAGCCGTGCTTTCAGAGCGGAGCCATCATCCTCCTGCCTGGATCACAGACATGGTGTCCTCACAGGACTTGACTCTGGCCAGCAGCTTCTCTCCACAGGGTCTAAGAAACAAAAGCTGCCTAACAATGAATGCCAATCCTGCATTTTTGTTTTTCCTGCAATAAATTGAGCTGATACCCAAATGGGAGTTCAGTAAGACAAGAACAGGGCAGGATCCCCGCACCACCACAGCTTATTGCTTTGGAACAGCTTGTCTTCAGTAAACCCAGCCAGCCAGTGGATTAAAGACACTCTCAGCTCCAGCGTGCTGGTTCACGCCCTGTGCCCATGGCACCTTGCAGTTCCCAGTGCCCCAGGTCCCAGGGTTTTTATCTTTTTTTTTGAGTTGGACTCTCACTCTGTCACCCAGACTGGAGTGCAGTGGCATGCTCCCGGCCACCACAGCCTCGACCTGCTGGGCGCCGGCGATCCTTCCGCCTCAGCTTTCCAAGTAGCCAGAACTACAGGCACGCGCTACCACACCCAGCTAATTTTTGATTTATTGTAGAGACGAGGTCTTGTCAAGTTTCCCGGGCAGGTCTTGAACCTGTGGGCTCAGGTAATCCTCTTGCCTTGGCCTCCCAAAGTGCTGGGATTATAGGTTTGAATGAACCACCGTGCCCGGACCCCAGGTTGTTTATGATGTAGTGGATTTGCCATACCTTTGAATCAGGCCCTCTCTTTCCTTCATATGCATTCAGGCCAACTTAAATGATTTTTTTTTTGAATTGGAGTCTCACTCTGTAACCCAGGCTGAAGTGTAGTTGCATGCTCACAGCCACTGCAGCCTTGATCTCCTGGGCTCAGGTGATGATCCTTCCACCTCAGCCTTCCAAGTAGCTGGAACTACAGGCATGTGCCACCATGTCTGGCTAATGTTTGGATTTATTGTAGAGATGAGATATCGTCAAGTTTCCCAGGCTGGTCTCAAACCAATGGGCTCGGGCAATCCTCTCACCTCGGCCTCCCAAAGTGCTGGGAGTATAGGTGTGCCAGGTCTAATGCTTTTTTAAAAAAACTTAAAAAAAAATTTATTATATTTTACTTTTTTTTTTGAGTAAGAGTCTCACTCTGTTACCCAGGCTGGAGTGTAGTGGCACGCTGATGGCCACCTCAGCTTTGACATGCTGGGCTCAGGTGATCCTTCTGCCTCAGCCTTACAAGTAGTTGGAACTACAGGCATGCGGCACCATGTCCGGCTAATTTTTTGATTTATTGTAGAGATGAGGTCTTGCCAAGTTGCCCAGGCGAGACGAGTTATTGCTATATTACCCAGAATAGTCTCGAACTCCTAGCCTCGAGCAATCCTCCTGCCTTGGTCTCCCAAAGCATTGGGATTATAGGCGCGAGTCACCATACCTGGCTCTAAATACTTTATTTTTTATTATTTATTTATTTTTTGAGTAGGAGTCTCACTCTGTCACCCAGGTTGGAGGGCAGGGCACCCTCTTCGCCACCGCAGCCTCAACCTGCTGGGCTCAGATGATCCTTCTGCCTCAACCTTCCAAGTAGCTGGAAATATAGGTACATGCCACCATGCCTGGTTAATTTTTTGATTTATTGTAGAGATGGGGTTTCACCAAGTTGCCCCGGCAGGTCTCGAACCCATGGGCTCAGGTATATACTCTGAAAAAAAAACATACTCTGACACAACATGACCCACGTGAGTGTATGCACATGTGTTGGTGAAGCCAATTTTCAACCCTGTGCCCCTGGGGCTTGAAAGGGTGACCTGAACCAAACAGGGACAAAGGGATACCAGAATGTTTGCTTTCAGAGCACAGCAGGCCTGGGGGAAGAGGCTGGCTCCCTCTCTGACCTCTCATTCAGGAGCCCAGCAGTTAGGTTGGAGACACGGGGTCTGGCCAAGCCCAGATGGTGATACTAACCCAGATATCAAGGGCAGTTGGCATGGAGTCAGGCCAGGGTCTCCCGGGTGGGAAGCCCCATGATGTCAGTCAAATGCGGCTCCACCCTGGAGGCCTCCTATTTGTAAGCTAAGGGCTGATTCTCCCAAATGCTCCCTAGTTACATGGAAAAAGACCTTCCTCGGCCTCTGTAAAATAAAACCCAGATGGGATTTTGCAGAGAGCTGGGGCACATGGCCTCCCTGGAACGGCATCAATGCACTTGCACTCCTGGCTCCGTTCTGCGTATTCACACTGGACAAGGACTCTCAGGCCAGAAAAATAGCCCTTGGTTGAGCAACTGAAGTGAAGACCCTTGGCTTCTTGGCTGCGAGGCAAGCTAAAAGGGTGTGGTGTCATTGTCCCTGGGAACAAATGGTTGGTCTGTGTGGCCACACTCCAAAGGGAGGCTCCAGGGTCTCCATGGTGCTGAAGGACCACCTGGGGATTTGGGTCTGCAGGGCTGCCCGGAAGGGATGGCGAGCGGGAGCCCTGGGAGGCAGCCAATGTGCTGACCCACTGTGTCCTCCCCAGGAGCTGAAGGCCCTCAGTGCATCCGTCTCCCGCCTTTGAGTCAAAGCAGAATCCACTCCGGCTGGAGGCGGCTGCGGTTTACAGCTATGTATTGCTGGGGACTCCTGAGACCTGCTGAAGACACTGACATGCCTTTGAAGGAGTGTTTTCCCTGTTGGGGTCTTTACTGAAAACTAGCCAGGGGTGGGGAAGAACCTGGGGTGAGAGGAAAACGTCATATGTCTCTTCTTTTCCCCAGGCCATATGGGCTAGGGGTCAATGGGAACTTGGCTGCTTCTTGCCCTATTCTTTTTTTTTTTTAAGTCGGAGTCTCACTCTGTCACCCAGGCTGGAGTGCAGGGGCACTCTCATGGCCACGGCAGCCTCGACCTGCTGGGCTCTGGCGATCCTTCTGCTTCATCCTTCCAAGTAGCTGTAACTTCAGGCGCGTGCCACCATGTCCAGCTAATTTTTAAATTTATTGTAGAGACGAGGTCTCACCAAGTTGTCCAGGCTGGTCTCGAACCCCTGGGCTCAATCCTCTCATCTCTGCCTCCAAAATTGCTGGGATTACAGGCTTGAGCCACCGAGTCTGGCCTGCCCTATTCTTTTGAAGACTCAACCCCAGCAACCACTAACAAACACTTCTGGAAACCCCTGAAGGTGTCTCTCAGTTGCTCATGAGTAAATCTGGTCATACTCATGAGATGCCTGCTCCTATTTTTTTTTTTTCTTTTTCCAGTCCTCACTGTCCTGGCCTCTGGTTTTGCTAAGCAATGTGACCGTGTCTCCCCACAGCCCTCTGATAGGCTGCCCTTGCTGAGACCATTGTCCACTCCTCCAGTCCCATAGGAGAGGCTGCAGCCATGTCGCCATGGATGCCACTCCTCTGCCCCTTACGGGGCACTGCCCAAAGCCCTGGGCATGGCTGCCAATGCTGGTTGTGGTGAAGGGTCCCATAGCTCGTGGCGCTGGACTGTGGGTGTTCTGCCGCCAAGTGCTTCTTGCCCCTTCTGGCTACATGGGCAGGGTTAGGGTTAGGGTTAGGGTTAGGCACGAGGACTTGGGAGGCCGAGGCAAGAGGATTGCCTGAGCCCATGGGTTTGAGATCAGCCTGGGCAACATGGCGAGACCTCGTCTCTACAATAAATCAAAAAATTAGTTGGGCGCGGTGGTGTGCACCTGTGGTTCCAGCTACTTGAAAGGCTGAGGTGGAAGGATTGCCTGAGTCCAGCAGGTCAAGGCTGTGGTGGCCATGAGTCACAAAGTGAGACTCTTACTTAAAAAAAAGAAAAACAATCTTATCCTGGCTGGGTGTGGTGGCTCAGTTCTATAATCCCAGCACTTTGGGGCACTGAGGCAGGAGAATCCCTTGCCAAGAGTTCAAGAACAGCCTGGGTAACATAGCAAGACCTCATCTCAACCATAAATAAAAAAATTAGCTGGGAGTCGTGGGGTGTCCCTGTAGTCACAGTTACTTGAAAGGCTGAGGTGGAAGGATCGCCTGAGCCCAGCAGGTTGAGGGCCAAGATATCTGCTGATAGACAGTATTTCATTGAAGAACACGGAGCTGCAGTGGCCGTGAGCATGATACTGCACTCCAATATGGGTGGCAGAGTGAGACTCTGACTCAAAACAAAACAAAACAAAACCAACCTTGAATTCCAAATTCCTCTTCTATTCTCCTGAGCCAGGTCTATCTTTCTAGCCCCTTAAGATTTCTCAGTGGGATCCGGTGCCTCATGCCTGTAATCCCAGCATTTTGGGAGGCTAAGGGAGGAGGATCACTTGAAGCCCAGGATTTCAAGACCATTCTGGGCAATATAGTGAGACCCCATATCTACAAAAAGTTTAAAAATTAACCTGGTGTGGTGGTGTGCACCTGTCATCCCAGCTACTTGGGAGGCGGAGGCGGGAGGACTGCTTGAGCCCAGGAGTTCAAGGATGCAGTGAGCCATGATTGTGCCACTGCACTTCAGCCTGGGTAACAGAGTTAGTGTCTCCAAAAAAAAAAGAAAAATTCCTCAAAAAGGCTCATAGGCCCTCCATGCAGAGAGGCTCTGGAACCCAGGGATGATGGGGATACTCAACTTCAGCTCCAGTTGGGACCTCTGCTCCACCAGACACTCACTAAACACGACCCAAATCCCAACGCCACACCTTAGCCCCACAGACTTGGTACTTCCAGAGATGTCAGCTAAACTCTTTAGCATCAAGACTGTCTGCCCAGCAGGCTTCTGGGGGCCAGATCCGCCAGGCAAAGCATCTGAGAAAGGGCCTTTGCTGTTCGCAGGCTGTGCTGGAAGCAGGGGCTCCGAGCATATCTGACATCAATCATCATCTTCCAGACCCCAAGACAGGCCTTCTAAACAGGAAGGATCCGGAACACAATGCCTGCTTGTTCCTTGTACCCTTGTAATAAGGAGTAAGCTACCCCAAGCTGGGCCTGGGCTTCCCGCCACCCCCTGACATGAAGGAATCTGGGCTCCGTGTTCTTCAATGAAATACTGTCTATCAGCAGATATCTTGGCCCTGTCCAATGAGAATTCGTTGCACCTCTCCTCCCTAGGCCGACAGCTCGTACTAAAACCTGCCTCCGGCTAGAGTGTTCGTGTTGATGTCTGCTCTCCCACGAGGCTCATCCATTCCATCCACACTGATCCAGTGTCTGGGGTGTGCCAGGCCGAGTGTGGGAGCACAGAGAGGTTCCACCCAGTCTGGGGGAGTGAGGGAGTGACGTCTGGGGAAGATTCCCGGATCGGTGGACAGTGGAGCCAGAGCTGCAAAGCACCAAATGAGAAATAGGCAGGCAAAGAAGGGAGGGGGAGCTTGACCCAGGCAGAGGCACGGCGCCAGAGGGATGGGAGCTCTGCTGGCCCCTTGGCTTGTCACTGAGGAGTAGACCGTGGGTGTCCTCCAAGCACCTCCTTTTGCGTGGGCAACCAGGAACTGTACACAGGAATGCCTAGGACTGCCTACACGATAGGAATAGAAGGCATGTTGGAATCCAGATGTGTTTCCTTGAGTTCACCTATCACTCTTGGAATAGTTCCTAAAAGAACTATGGTGGAGCTCATGGTGGAGCTTCGGCGGCCATCTTTCTCCTCTGGCTTGGCTTCCTCGAGTGGACAGCATTGCCGACCTCGCAGACCTGGCCAGGGCCCTATGCTCAATCTCTTCTGGTGCCAGCTAGCTCCTTTCTTGGACATGCCTCCTGCCAAGGTGTTGCATTGGTGACAAGGGGAAGCGAGAGTAGGGGTGGCTGGCTCAGTTCTGACATATTCCTGGCTGGCAATGCCACATCAAGTGCTCAGTGGTGAGTTGTTAGGCCTCTTTTGCACCTGTCATGGTATTGATTTGTGACTATATATTTAGGCATACAGAGTTTAATTTTAATATATATATATTTTTGAGTCAGAGTCTTACTCTGTCACCCAGGGTGGAGTGCGGTGGCACACTGCTCACAGCCACCTAGCCTCGACCTATTGGGTTCAGGCGATCCTTCGGCTTCAGCCTTCCAAGTAGCTGGAACCACAGGCATAAGCCACTACACCCAGCTCATTTTTTGACTCATTGTAGAGACAAGGTCTTGCCAAGTTACCCAGGCTGGTCTTGAGCCCCTAGGCTCAGGCAATCCTCTTGCCTCTGCCTCCCAAAGTGCTGGGATTACAGGCATGAGCCACCGTGCCTGGTTCTCTTTTAATATTTCTAACTGGGCCAGGTATATGCCTGAAGTTCCACCTACTTGGAAGGCTGAGGTGGAAGGATGCCCTGAGGCCAGTAGGTCGAGGTTGCCATGGCCATGAGTGTGACACTACACTCCAGCCTGGGCGACAGAGTGAGACTCCAACTAAAAAATATAAACAAATAAAATAAAAATATTTGCAACTGAACTTTGTTTAGCACATGGACCCCCAGTTTCTCTCAAGACTGGAAAACTGTCTTGGTCTAACTCAGTGTAGTTTTCTATCTTCTGGATGATGATTCAGTGGTTTCTTTCTTTTTGAATTGGATTCTCACTCTGTCACCCAGGCTGGAGGGCAGTGTCATGCTCCCGGCCACTGCAGCCTCTGCTGGGCTCCCACTGCTGGGTTCCAGCAATCCTTCCACCTCAGCCTTCCAAGTATCTGGAACTACAGGCGCGCGCCACCATGCCTGGTTAATTTTTTTATTTATTGTGGAAATAAGGTCTCACTAAGTTGCCCAGGCTGGTCTCGAACCTGTGGGCTCAGGCAATCCTCTCACCTCAACCTCCCAAAGTGCTGGGATTATAGGCGCGAGCCACCGTGCCTGGCCTCGGTGGCTTCTTACTGCGCTTGTTCTTCCCTTTTGCTAACACCATGGCAGCAAGGCTGGTGGCAAGTGCCTGGCCCGTGGGTCATCTTTCCACCTTTCTGGCCTCTACTGAGGTGTAACTTGTGTTACTTGGCTGTTGCGTGCCACCCTCTGCTTTTGATGTCTGTAAGCTACCTGCTTTGCACCCTAGTTGTCCCAGCCCATGGTCTCCTCCGGGGTGCTGGTTCTTTCGTTACTTCTGGGAGCTTCAGAAACTTGGAAATTCATAGCAGCCATCACAGCCTCCTTGGGTCTGTGTGCCTGGACGACTCCCTCAGACACTCATTCTCTTCCTTCTGGTGCCTTGGTGAACACAGGACTTTTCCATGGTGTGTAGTCTCCCAGATTAATTGCTGGGATCCAGGCAATGGCTTCTAGATCAGGATTGCCTGCAAAGAGATGGGGTTTCCTCTCCTACTGGGTGTCAGCCCAGAGTGCTGGGGCTCTGGATTTCTTCTTGAGGGCCTACCAGCTTTTCAACTGTGTCACAGCCACTCTGGTTTTTCTTTTTCCACCTGCTGGTCAAAATATTCTTTTGGGGTTTTGTTTATTTGTTTGTTTTTTTTGAGTTGGAGTCTCACTCTGTCGCCCAGACTGGAGTGGAGTGGCCGCTCCTGGAAACCGCAGCCTCGACCTGCTGGGCTCCGGTGATCCTTTCGTCTCAGCCTTCCAAGTAGCTGGAACTACGGGCGCGCACTACCACGCCCGACTAAGTTTTTGATTTATTGTAGAGATGAGGTCTCGCCAAGTTGCCCAGGCGGGTCTTGAACCCGTGGGCTCAGGCGATCCACTCACCACAGCCTCCTAAAGACACGGGATTACAGGCTGAGCCACCGAGCCCGGCTTCAAAATATCCTTTTTGGATGGAAAAATATGTTTACATCAAGATGGCCTGTCCCTATGATGATGGAATGGATTGTATGCAAAATCCTCCAGGATTTTGGTCTTTAAAATTTGAGGGCAAGCCGGGCATGGTGGCTCATGCCTGCAATCCCAACACTTTGGGAGGCAGAGACAAGAGACTTATCTGAGCTCAGGGATTCAAGACCAGCCTGAGCAACATGGCAAGATCTTGTTTCTATAATAAAAATTTAAAAATTAGCCGGGCGTGGTGATACATGCCTGTAGTTCCAGCCACTTGGAAGGCTGAGGCGGAAGGATCATCTGGGCCCAGCAGGTCGAGTCTGGGGTGGCTGTGAGCGTGTCACTGCACTACAGCCTGGGTGGCAGAGTGAGACTCTGACTCAAAAAAAAAAAAAAAAATTGAAGAATAAGAGATCAAACCAAACCAAAACAGCATTCCAACACTCTTGCATTGACAGCCATGGCTTTCAAGGCTGCTGTCTCTGCTATAGAATTACAAAAGTCGATACAAGTATTCAAAAACTAAGTCACACTATTATCTTTATACCATTCACACCTGAGGACAGTGTATAGAAGATGACCTCCCTGCAGCCACAGGAGTGAGGCAAAGAATAGAGGCAAAGAATAGAAAAAATACCCAATTTAATACCAAAGCATTACCACAGTACATATACAAAGGATGTTCACTGGTTCTGTGAGTGAACCAACGTAGCGTGTCTATGAACCTTGAGCAGGAGAAAAGCCACAGGGATCTACTCAACAGATCTTGAGTCAGGAAGCTTTCTTGCAAGACACAGCACAGGTTGGGTCATATCTGGCCTTGTGCAATGAAAACCAAAAGGGAACTTCTGCTTACCGGGTATCTACAGATAGAGCTGCAATGATGTCCTCTATCTCAGGAAGTAGGAAAAAACATTCAGGGCAAGTGAGGATGTGGAGAAATGGGCACCCACACACCATCAAAGGGGGTGTGCAGCAAACAACCTTTGTAGAGGATGTTTGACAAGAGCCAGCAACACTGTAAATGTGCGTGTCCTTTCATCTTTTTTTTGTTTTGTTTTTTCAGTCGAAGTCTCACTGTCGCCCAGAATGGAGTGCAGCGCCACACTCAAGGCCACCCCAGCGTCAACCTGCTGGACTCAGGGGATCCTTCTGCCTCAGCCTTCCAAGTAGCCGAAACAGGAACTACAGGCGAACACTACAACACCCGGCTAATTTTTTGATTTATTGTAGAGATGAGGTCTCACCAAGTTGCCCAGGCTGGTCTCGAACCTGCGGGCTTAGGCAATCCTTTCACCTTGGCCTCCCAAACTGCTGGGATTACTGGCTTGAGCCACTGTGTCTGCCCTAATTTTTTTATTTTATTGTAGAGACAAGGTCTCGCCAAGTTGCCTAGGCTGGTCTTGAATCCCTAGGCTCAGGCAATCCTCTCGCCTTGGCCTCCCAAAGTGCTGGCATTACAGGATTGAGCCACCATGCCTGGTTTATCCTTTAATCTTTTTGTTTTGTTTTGTTTTTTGTTTTTTTGAGTTGGAGCCCATCGCTTCCAGCCCCAGCAGTCTCTTCTACTGAATTGCCCAAGAGTGGCTGCTGGGACCAGAGTTGACAGTACACAGGCTGTCACTTCCGTGTTTCAAGTTCTGAAAAGGCTGAAGGCACTAGACACGCGAGGGCTCAGGTGTAAGGTCTGAGGGTTTCGAAAGAAGGATCAGCTTCCTTGCAAATTGCCCAACCCCTTGCCCAAGACCACCCTCTCCATCCAGTTGCACTGTCCTGTTCTCAGAACACAGCTGCCTTGCACCAGGGGTGTCTCAGCAGAGCTCTCAGATGTTTTTCCAAAGTTCACAAGCCCTCAGTTCAGGAGGTGGCCCCAGGGCTACAGGTTACAGATTACACCCCTGATCCAACATGCTCCAAAATCCAAAACTTTGTGAGTGCCGATGTGATATTCAAAGATTATGCTCAGACTCAGGCTGCTGAAGTGGTAAGTATACAATACCAAATACTAAAATCTGAAATCCCAAACACTTCTGGTTCCGAGCATTTCCAATAAGGGCTACTCAGTCTGTATTTGCACAGAATGTGGGTGACAGTTCAGGTGCTGTTGTTGCATGGGTGGTTAACCTCAAGTGAAATGGTGCTGTTTCCTGTATTAAGGTGACAGTGCCAAACCTCCCCTCTTTGCCAAGGTCAGAAAAACAATAAACAACATGTGTCCATGAGGGCGGCACCTTCCAAATTGACATCTGGGGAAACCTTAAATTCTTCAGAGATGTTTTGCTGGGGAAGAACCTCTTCAAAGATTTGATTCTAACTTCACTTTTAATATGCATTTATACAAAATCTATTCTAAAACCTAAATGATAATATCACTATATGCATCCTCAAATGTGTTCCAGGGCAACGTAGGATGTTGGAGCCCCTTGGCTGTGCCCATTACCCTGCCAGGGCTGTTTGTGTCCACACAGCCTTCAGGAGACGGAGTCTCTGGTCATCTCTATTTAACTGAAGAGAATCTGCGATTGGAAGAAGGGCTGTTTAAAACAAAACAGTGTTGATTCCAGCATCAGGCAGCCTGAGCTCCAGGCATCACACCCACATTCTAGCTACAAGAAGAGGAAGGGCAAAGGTCGTGCTACACCCTATTTTTTTTTTTTTTTTTTTT
>NW_007246181.1:87845-107522 GCF_000164805.1 Carlito syrichta
GCAATCCACTCACCTCAGCCTCCCAAAGGCACGGGATTACAGGCTGAGCCACCGAGCCCGGCTCTGTTTGGTTTTCTGTTTCCAAGTTCGTTCACTTACGATAATGTTCTCCAATCCCATCCAAGTTGCTGCAAAAGATATTATTTTGTTTTTTTAATAGCTGAATAGTATTCCATGGTGTTTATATCCCACATTTTCATTATTCACTGATCGAGTTGAAGGGAATTTAGGTTGATTCCACATCTTTGCTATTGTGAATTGTGCTGTGATGAGCATGCTAATGCAGGTGTCTTTTTTGTATTATGATCTCTGTTCCTTTGGGTAGATACCTAGTAGTGAAATTGCTGAATCAAATTGTAAGTCTACTTTTAGTTGTTTGAGAAATCTCCATACAGGTTTCCATAGAGGTTGTACTAATGTATACTCCCACCAACAGTGACTAATGACACCCACTGTGCAGGGACTTTTTTTTTTTTTTTTTGAGCTGAAATCTTATTCTGTTGCCCAGGCTGGAGTGCATTGGCACACTCATGATCACTGCAGCCTCAAACGGCTGGGCACAGGTGATCCTTCTGCCTCAGCCTTCCAAGTAGCTGGAACTACAGGTGTGCACCACCATACCCAGCTAATCTTTTTGATTTATTGTAGAGACAAGATCTCACCATGTTGCCCAGGCTGGTCTCGAACCTGTGAGCTCAGGAAATCCTCTTGCCTCTGCCTCCCAAAGTGCTGGATTACAGGCATGAGCCACCATGCCCGGCTGTGTAGGAACTTTGATCTGATGTCAGAATGTATCCAGGACACAGTAAATATTCAGTAAGCAGCTCCCTCTTCCCTCCCACCCCTTCTCTCCGCATCTGCACCAGCATCTATCTGCTTTATTTATTTATTTATTTATTATTTATTTATTTTTGAGTTGGGGTCTCACTCTGTCGCCTAGACTGGAATGCAGTGGCACGCTCTCGGCCACCGCAGCCTCGACTGCTGGGCTTCGGCGATCCTTCCGCCTCTGCCTTCCAAGTAGCCAGAATTACAGGCGCGTGCTACCATGCCTGGCTAATTTTTTATTTATTGTAGAGACGAGGTCTCGCCAATTTGCCCAGGTGGGTCTCGAACCCGTGGGCTCTGGCAATCCACTTGCCTTGGCCTCCCAAAGTGCTGGGATTACAGGCTGAGCCACTGAGTCTGGCCTATTGTTTTGTTTTTTAATAATGGCCATCCCGACTGGTGTAAAGTGGTATCTCATTGCGGTTTTAATTTGCATTTCCCTGATGATAAGTGACGTTGAGCATTTTTTCAGGTTTGTTGGTCATTCGTATATTTTCTTTTGAGAGATGCTTGTTTATGCCGTTTACCCATCAAGATGAGGTATGTGAACTCTGCCTTGGGCCAGTACAGCAGCGCTGTCCACTGTGCCCTTACCATACTCCAGAAGGAGGGGTCCCAAGTCTTCTCAAAAGGGTTCATGCGCTCCTTTCTTGGCTTGGGTTCCTGGAACGTGGCGATGTCCGTCACCCATAAGCAGCTGAAGCAGGCCCTCATAGCTGCCTGCAGTCTCAAGAGGCTGCTGACCTCTAGCTGTGGTTTTAGCTCTGGCCAGACCCTGCTTCCCTTTTCCTCCTTCTTGCCTCCCCCTTCCTCATTCCCCACCTTGTCCTTCAGTTCCTTTTCCCACCACCTCCCTTCCCTCTCCCATTCTCACTGCCCTCCCTGTGTCATCGCCCCATCATTTCAATGGTGGTGGAGTTGACGTTTGACAATATGGAGTTGACGTTTGACAGTAGTTCCTTGCACCCACCGAGATGCCATTGCTAAGTTCAGCCTGAATCTTTGTGTTGCCCCCCAGCCCAGCCCACAAGATCACTCATAAAACAAGCTCAACCTTAAAAAAATAAACAAACAGGCCGGGCTCGGTGGCTTAGCCTGTAAACCCAGCACTTTGGGAGGCCGAGGTGAGAGGATTGCCTGAGCCCGCGGGTTCGAGACCCGCCCGGGGAACTTGGCGAGACCTTGTCTCTACAATACATCAAAAATAGCCGGGCATGGGAGCGCGTGTCTGTAGTTCCAGCTACTTGGAAGGCTGAGGAGGAAGGATCACCGGAGCCCGGTAGGTCGAGGTTGCGGTGGCCAGGAGTGTGCCACTGCCCTCCTGTCTGGGTGACAGAGTGAGACTCCAACTAAAAAAAATAAAAATAAAATAAACAAAACAGATTCTGTTTCCAAATTCTTTTTTTTTTTTTTTTTTGAGTTGGAGTCTCACTCTGTCGCCCAGACTGGAGTGCATTGGCCGCTTCTGGCCACCGCAGCCTCGACCTGCTGGGCTCCGGTGATCCTTCCGCCTCAGCCTTCCAAGTAGCCGGAATTACAGGCATGTGCTACCACGTCCGGCTGATTTTTTAAGAAATTTTTATTGTAGAGATGAGGTCTCGCTGCCCAGGCGGGTCTCGAACCCGCGGGCTCAGGCAATTCACTCACCTCACAGCCTCCCAAAATCGCGGGATTGCAGGTTGAGCCACCGAGCCCGGCTTGTTTCCAAATTCTTAGCCGGACTAAATCAAGAGTTCTCTTGATTCTGTGCAACCAAAGCAAAACACAGAAATAAACTGGATGCCAAGGTTAATGCATGTAGATTTGTATCCAGTACCTTGGTTTAAAATGCTTTCTATTTATTGGAATACTTTCAATGTTCTCAACGGTTTGCTTTAAAAAATATTTGAACTAATAAAATATATTTATAGGCTAGGCAGGGTGGCTCAAGCCCGAATCCCAGCACTTTGGGAGGCTGAGGCGAGACGATTGCCTGAGCCCAGGGGTTCGAGACAAGCCTGGACAAATTGGCAAGACCTCATCTCTACAATAAATCAAAAAATTAATTGGGCGTGGTGGCGTGTGCCTGTAGTTCCAGCTACTTGGAAAGCTGAGGCGGAAGAATCGCCGGAGCCCAGCAGGTCGGGGCTACGGTGGCTGTGAGCGTGCTACTGCACTCCAGCCTGAGAGATGGAGCGAGACTCTAACTCAAAAAAAAAAAAAGAATATATTTATAAAGTACTTTTATCTGTTTTGTATCGTGGGGAGCCCATGTAAAATGTTGTCTCATAAACTTGAAAACTACTGGTGTAGTACAAAGAGCACGATGTCAGACTCGCCAAATGTCTGTGGGCACATCACTTACCCTTTCTGAGCCTCCGGGTCCCATCCACACAATGGAGCTAATCACACCTACCGTGCAGGGACTTTGATCCCATGTCAGAACATATCCAGGACCCAGTAACTATTCAGTAAGCAGCTCCCTCTTCCCTCCCACCCCTAGTCTACATGCCCTTCCCCAACACATGCAAATAGCACTGAATCGCCCAGCCCTTCTCGATCGAAGATATTATATGCAGACCGAACTGCACGTGGGATCTGCAGCCAAGGCCCAGGAAACCGTGAGGTCTGACAGAGCTGACAACTGGGATCTCTTAAGGTCAGTGAAATAGATGTGACAGGCACAGGCATGAGACTGCGGGGTTCTCCGAGTGTGAATTGATGTTTTCTTTATACAGCATTTGATGCTTTTTCCATCTGCCTGCTAAAGCCCTTCAGTGGCTGCCCTGAGAGGCCCAATTGCAGCACTTTATACTGTGAAGAACCCTGTGGAATGTGGTCTCGCTGGCAGCTGGCGTGGTCTCCTCACCCCAGAGGTGCCTTCCTCTTCCATCAGCAAAAAGCAGATGAGAAGAAGCTAGGGTTTTGCACCACCATTTTACCTGGAACCCCTGAAGGCTGCGGTCCATTTTGCAAATAGTTTTCTTGGCCCCGGAAGCAGAGGGAATTTTTTGAGAAGCTGTTCTTAATTTCTCACTTGTTGAAAAATTACCCAAAACAGAAGGAGGCATGAGTTGTGCAAATTCCATTTGATTCCTGAGCAGAAGCTACCAGAGCCCTCAGATGAAGTGAGAAGCATTCCTAGGGGACAAAACACTTGACACTATTTTATTTCGGCATCACTATCGCCCCACATTCTCTGAGTCAGCATCCCCAAGGGGGATGGAAAGAGTCAGACAGAAAGTTTTTGTCTGATTACAGGGATTCAGCTGGCCTTGGAAAAGGTCTAAGCTTCTTTGAAAGGCAGCTGTAAAATAATCCAAACAGCTTGTGAACCTTGGGCTTCCCAGGTAGGATTGCCTGTCCCAAGATAATCTTGCTTAGGTTT
Source organism: Carlito syrichta (assembly GCF_000164805.1). NCBI lineage: Eukaryota > Metazoa > Chordata > Mammalia > Primates > Tarsiidae > Carlito > Carlito syrichta. Next base: position 92,041 of record NW_007246181.1, read on the forward strand.
TTGGGCCTTGTAGGTAGAAAAATAAAATAGCTTGTAGGTAGAGAGAAAGAAAAGAAAAAGAAAAAGGAGTGCAGGCAAGAATTCTGTCCTTGCCAAGAGCAGCAAGCTGAAGAGACTGCTCTGTGGACACCAGACACCATACCTACAGAATGTTTTTGGACGGGAGCCTTTGCTAATAACCCTTCTAATTTGCATTCAGAGGAAACGTGCCCTATTTTCCACAACAGGCAGTCCAGCCAACACCACCAGGAGGGAGGAAGCTCTCTTCTCAGTGTCTGTCGGTTTATCCCTAAATGCTACGGAAATAGCAGCTGCCAGGGTAAGGGGAGTCTTTTAGCTCTTGAGCAAGCTGGATATCACCATCATGACCTAAAAAGGCAAGGATGAGATCGGATGCTTGCTGTGGATGCAGCCTGCACACAGCAGCAGGATATGTCGACACTTGGGCCATTTTTTAAAGAAGTCAGTCCAGTCAGGCCAGCCACAGGCTCCATCAGCAAGTGACAATGAATACATTTCGCACTGCCTTATGGTTTACAGAATATACGCACGTGAGCTGGTATCGTGTGACCGTCCCAGCCCTGTTCATTGTGATCTCCTTTCACAAATATTGCAAACAGGCTCAGAGGATCAGTGACTCACCCAGTGTTAGAGTCCAGGGCCAGACCTGCAGGCCAGGTCTTCTGCAGATGTTTCCCACCCCAGGCTGCCTGAGTGTCACATGGGCACACGAGTCAGGTCCCGGTGCTCACCAGTGCGGAGAGAGAGCTGGGGGTGAAGCATCTCATTCTGCCATCCTAGGCGGGCTGGACAGAGGTGTTATTTCTCATGAGGCTGATCCCTGGCTACCTTAAGAAAGTGGGGAGCTGGTGGAAACAAAGAATGGAAACTAGGTAATGACCTTGAAGCCAAGTTAGTGGAAGTGCTGCAAAAGATTTTCCACTGTTGAGAGGAACATCAGACTTCCCAAAAAGGTTTCAGTGCAGAATGCCTACCCAGTTAGTTATTAAGGAAACAGGATTAACTTAGTGCGTACAGGAGAGAAATCACTTGGCAGTCACACGGAAAAGGAGGCTGTGATCGGAATGGTATAGAGAAGGGAAAGTCAACAGGACAGAAATCCAGAGTACAAAGAGGGCTCCAAGTCAGAAGTAGAACATTTTATGCACATTTACAGAGAGGTTTCAACTGCAGCTGGACAGGCCAGAACCTGGCTCAAAACTCCCGCATTCTACTCTTGTGCATGGCTTCCCTAGACTGCCAGGGAAAGGGCGCGTGTTCACCAGAGAGGGCAGTTGCTGGGAGGGGAGCCCAAGGTACACGGGCTTGCTAAATCTTTCCTATAGTCCATTCTGTTTTCTGTCAGCAGTAAGAAAATACATTCTAGCAAATGACATCCAGTAATGCTTTAATTAACTGCAGTATTTTGTGCTCCAGTGTGCAACAAGAAATCACTTCCAGATGGGAAAAGGAAAGAAATTTACACAAAAAAGCTATCTTTTTATTTTAAGGAAATGTATATCTCCCAAAAGTAGAAAACTTTGAGGGTCCAAGGGGCTATCTATTTTGATAAATACTAGGGCGAGCCTGGAAATTTTTATTTAATATAGAAAATGCAATAGTACTCTTAATGTATGCCAGCTTTTCACGTAGTCATGTTTCCAAGGCTATGGCCTAAATAGCCCAATGCAGTTCAAATATTTTATTTTTAGGAATCTGACTTGAGTAGACAAGAAGTGTGAACCGCTTGCCTTCACCCTTAAGCAAGCTAGTCATTTTGAGTGCTCTTCCTGGGGAGAGGACTCGCATTTCCAGCAGTGCACTTCTGGCATCTGCCCTGCATCAGGCAGCAGCCGTGAACCTGTGCGGTCGCCCGGTCTGCCCCGTGATAATTCACTGGTCTTGTCTGCTTCTCGATCCTGTGCGATCTAGGAGCCACCCCAGACATTAAAAATCACCCCTTCTGGGCGGTGGGCAGAGTCCTGGGCACAGGCTTTGTTCTGTGAGAGAGAAAGGAATAGTGATGACTTCAATCCCAGAACTGACTTTGGAGGGCAAAACATTCTGTCCACTGTGGCTCCTGTCTCATGGTGGCAGTTTAAGCAGAAATTCCTCCAGCCTGGGCACCTCTAAGCTATCATAGAAGTCTGTACAAGATAAGAGCAGCAGCAAACTCTTTATTGATTATAAATTACCAATATTTATTTTGTTATTATTATTTTTTGCATTGAAGTCTCATTCTGCCGCCCAGGCTGGAGTGCAGTGGCACATGCACAATCACCACAGCCTCGACCTGCTGGGCTCAGGTGATCCTTCCACCTCAGTCTTCCAAGTAACTACAGGCATGCGCCACCACACTTGGCTAATTTTTTGATTTAGTGTAGAGATCAGGTCTCACCAAATTGTCCAGGCTGGTCTCGAACCCATGGGCTCAGGCAATCCTCTCACTTCGGCCTCCCAAAGTGCTGGGATTATAGGCGTGACCCACTGCACCCGGCCACCAATATTTATTTTAAACACAAAGTGATTTCAAAGTTATTTTTTGTTTTTTGGTTCTTCAAGGGGCTAGAGAAAGTGGAGTGGGGAAAGGAATGGGCACAATATCTAAGTCTGGTTGACTCACAAGAGTGACTAGCCACTGCTTTTATCAATGGATGCTTCTTGTACATTTTGAGGTGGCATTAACAAATAAAGCTTCTGATGGGGTTTGGTCATAAAAACAACAAGAATCCTAATCAGAACGGGGAAAGCCCGACTCTTGGCATGGTCCCACCATTAATACAGTTTCAAAGGGGAGCTGCTAGATCTGAGCAAAGAATCTTCACCACGTTGGTACCAGCTCAAGTGCACAGTAGATAAAACTGCTTAGAGAATCAGAAAAACACACATTTATGAACACGTGCTACAGAAACCCTTCAATAAAGTGCATGTCTGTCTTGCAATGGCTTCCAACAAGGAGTAAACATCATAATCACCTATGAAACTCTTAAACCTGTATCCAGGCCCCTTTCCAGACTTACTGACTCAAAATCTCCAGGCATGTGTACTTTTTAAAAGGCCCCCAGGCGATTCTGCTGCATACCCCCGGCAGAGAAACATGCTCTGTCTTTACAGGATGCACACACAGCTTTCAGCCCCCATCAGCGAGACGTTTAACATAACTCCTACTGACATCTGTTGGCTCCTTGGGGATTACTGACAATGTAATAAATCAAGAAAGCAACTTCCCTGGCTGTGACCACCAACCGTGGAAAACAGCAGCTTGACATCTCAATGCCGTTATGGAGACGTCCAGAAAACGACTCCTCACAAATGAACCAGAAGAGAAGTGGAGATCTGTAAACACCAAGAGTGACAAGAACCAGGTGCAGGAGGCCACTGGCTTTCCCAGCTCTCCTAGGTTGATGACGGACGGCAGGGTTGGCTGTGCTGTGTGGAGGTGGGCCCACCGCCTTTCTTTTCGATTACACCCTACCAGAGCAATGTGATGGCCCAGGGGAATCCTCCACTGAGCTTCCCGGTGCTCTCCCAATCCCCACCACACCCTCCCTGCCTTGTCTTGTTCAGAATCTTTCCCTAACAGAGCTCAACTGAAGGCCGCACTTCTTTCTTTCACAATTTATTTTCCTCTCCGTGTTCCCGGATTGAGATGCCCAATACGCGAGAGTCATAACGACCAGCAAGAACAGGCTGGAAGCTGAAAAAGAAGTGAGGCCTAGGATCAAAGCTGAGCCTGACAGATGGACTCAGGGAGACTGTGCGTGGCTGCGCGAAGCTGTGGTGATGGGCAGGGTAGGCACAGTGCAGAGTGGGTTACACTGGGAAAACAAGGTGGAGACGACAAATCGATGTCTCTGGGCAGATTTTCAAACCTTAAAGTTCCCTTCTGTATGGCTGTCTGTTCTATGGATTTTCAGAAAAATTCCTCTGTCCCCAAAACTCATTTCTGAGAACTGCTTAACAGTCCAATTTTATCCTGAGGCTGACTGTGCACTCCCTGTTAGAGAGCTCAACCTTCCTCCTCAGCACTTCCTCTGCCTGACCAACAAGTATCACTCCTTTTTTTTTTTTGAGTTGGAGTCTCACTCTGTCACCCAGGCTGGAGTGCAGTGGCACGCTCACAGCCACCGCAGGATAAGATCTGCTGAGCTCTGAAGATCCTTCTTCCTCAGCCTTCCACGTAGCTGGAACTACAGGCCTGCACCACTATGCCCAGCTAATTTTTTTTTTTTTTTTTTTGAGTTGGAGTCTCACTCTGTCACCCAGACTGGAGTGCAGTGGCCGCTCCCAGCCACCGCAGCCTCGACCTGCTGGGCTCCGGCCATCCTTCCGCCTCAGCCTTCCAAGTAGCTGGAACTACAGGTGCGTGCTACCACGCCCAGCTGATTTTTTGATTTATGGTAGAGATGAGGTCTCGCCAAGTTGCCCAGGCGGGTCTCGAACCCATGGGCTCAGGCAATCCACTCACCTCAGCCTCCCAAAGGCGTGGGATTACAGGCTGAGCCACCGAGCCTGGCTTTAATTTTTTGATTTATTGCAGATATGAGGTCTCATCAAGTTGCTCAGGCTGGTCTTCAACCTGTGGGCTCGGGCAGTCCTCTCACCTTGGCCTCCCAAAATGCTAGGATTATAGGCGTGAGCCACTGCACCTGGCCACAAGTATTCTTCTTGAACATAAGCTGACACTAACAGTGGCTTTCCTGTGGCTGTGGTCATGGTTAACTGAGGCTTGGTGCAAGAGAACCAAGCAAATCAGGGCAGCCACCTGACATGCTACCCATTCTCCATATGGAGGATGATGCGAGAGCACTGAAGCAGAACGTCCTCCAGCCTGGGCACCTCTAAGCCAGCTATAAGAGACATCTATTCACGATAAGAGCAGCAGCAAACTCTTTATTGATTATAAATTACCAATATTTATTTTAAGCACAAAGTGACTTCAAAGTTATTTTTGTTTTTTGGTTCTTCAAGGGGCTAGAGAAAGTGGAGTGGGGAAAGGAATGGGCACAATATTTAAGTCTGGCTGACTCACAGGTTAGCCGCTGCCTTTAAGCTTCATGCTGGGCTGTGCCAGTTCTGAGCCTGGGGTTTAAGGTCAGCATTCTGTTTCTAATGTATCCACAGACCCAGGTTCTTGCTCATTCATAGTGTGCCACTAGGGTACTGCACATCTCTTTTGCTGTTTCAGATGACTCCAGAAAGTACTTTGGACTTGAAAATGAATGGGTAGAAAGGGAATTAGAGGGTACGGGCCTCCTGGGTTTTCCATAGTTTCATCTGAGGAGGAAGCCTAGGAAATGCTTTCCAAGAGAACATTCTGGTTTCCCTTTCTGGTTTCCCGTTCTGATTCAGAAAGCAATCTCTTCCCTAGAAGTCAGGAGCAGAGTAGAAAAAAAGAAATGGAGAAAACAATCTGCTCACATAACCCAGTGTATGTGCTGGGTACAGCCCTCTCTTCAAGTCAGATCTAGGTCTGCCCCACTCCTAGGTCAGGAGTCCCTGGCAGACAGGACACCTGCCTGTAAGGTCTGGCACATACAACCCTCCTGGGGGAGAGACAAAAAGCATCTCTTCTTTGGAGATTACTGAGAAATGGGGAGAACTTGGCCAAGTCATGGAAAGTACCAGAAACAAACATGTACCAGGAACCTGAAAGCGTACACATGCCTCCATTAAGAAGGGCTAGCTTCCTACACCTGCAATGTGCCCCGTTATTAGTGCAGGTTCCAAAGCCAAACCAAGATGGGGAGAAAAACTCAGCATTCTGGCTGCCGAGGTGACCTCTAACAGTAGCACAGGGAGGAGGGGTGAAGTCCAGGCTTCCTCATCCAAGCTGGGTGGATAGGTGTGTGGTGGAAAGTATGGCCCATGTGTCAGAGGGTGTGACTGCCATGGCGTGGCTGCATGAGTCAACGACAATCCCCCCAGTCAAGGGCAGCCCAAGAACAGCAACTGAACCACAGGGACCTTTCACTCACTGCTGCTCCTGCTTCAGGAATCAGACATAATCTAAACTGCCTTTTTATAATCCAGTCTTTGCTCAGCGTTCCTGATTAGGACAAGATTTAAGACAGGGCATGGAAGAGACAATTAACAATCCAAATGTCCCAGAGAGTTTGAAGATCTGAGAGTCCCAGGGAACACAAGAGAGGTTGGGGGCTTCCAGGAAATGAGGTGCTGAGGGTCATCAGGAAAAGAAGAGTGCCCCTGCACACTCCTACAGGCGCTTTTTAATGAGTTTCTCGAGTTTGCGGATGCGAGATGATTCCTGTTCTGGTGTTGGAGCCATCAGGGACAGTGAGCCAGAGCCTTCGGCTCCTGAGGGCGGGGTGGGAAGCCTCTGGCGGAGGAGTTCCAACATGCTACTCTGCTCGCTTCTCTTCAGCCCCTGAGGTTTGAAAGAGAAAGAACAGTCATGAAGTCTGGGCCACAATGTCATGGAGGGGAAGTGCAATATCTGGGCATGCTGTTAGCTGAGGCTCTGCGCACAGCACCATTACTCTCGGCTGGATGAACACCTTCCTCAGGGGAATTACCAGCCCTGGATATCGCCTAGCAGTAAAACAGATGAAGAAAAAAGATCTTAGGACAGGAGAGAAAGAAGGGTTGAGAGAATAAAGGACAGGTAAAGACGGTGGGAAAGGACGGTCACCTCCTGCTCTTCATTCCACTCCCTCCACCCCACCCTCCCCTGAGCAGTGGGTCTCAGTGGGGCCTGGAGGTCCTATCAGGATCCTCAAGTTCATATGCCCAGGACCATCCTCCAAGTATTTCTCGGAGTCCAGTTTGCAGTGTGGGGCCAGGCACATGTGTTTTGAGAAAGCACCCCAGGAACCTATGTCCCACCCTCCAACTAAGGACTGTTGAGTGTGAGAAGGATGAGCAAGTGTGGAAAGAACAAGACACTGAGTTCACCTTCATGTCCAGTATCTTCTGGAAGGTTTCTGTGTTGCAGTCTGTGAGGAGTTTAATGTAGTTGTCAACAAACACCACCAGCGGTTCATGAGGGGCCATCACTACCTGCCAAGGGAGGAGATAGAAGCAGGCCCTCAGGGACAACTCGCAGTGGCAGGACAGGGTCACCACTCCTCGCTTGACAGCGGAGCATTAAATGGAGGCTGCAAGAGTTCCTCAAGCAGCAGCAACCCCACACTCAGAAGCACCTAATGGCCCTCCACCTTCACATCCAATCAGAGCAATGCTTCTGCATTTTCTGAATCCTACCTATCAGCTGAGTGCTGTCCCTTCTCTAAAGATTCTAATTCAGTAGGCCTGGGTGACTCCCAGGTAATTTTTAAAACATCAGGACTGGCCAGGTGCAGTGTCTCACACCTATAATCCCAACACTTTGGGAGGCTGAGGTGAGAGGCCTGAGCCCTCACATTCAAGACCAGCCTGGGCAACTGGTAAGACCTCATCACTACAATAAATCAAAAAATTAGCTGGGCTTGGTGGCACGTGCCTATAGTTCCAGCTACTTGGAAGGTTGAGGCGGAAGGATCACCTGAACGTGCCACTTCACTCCAACCTGGGCGACAGAGTGAGACTCCGACTCAACGCCCCCCCCAAAACAAAAAAACCACATCAGGACCATTTGGGAAACACTGTGCTAAAGGGTCTCCTGTTTGAGACATTTATGCTCCTTCCATCTTGACATGGCATTATTCCTGAGAAATGGGTGGCAAAGGAACTCATGTAAATGGATTTTTTCAAAAACAAAAATCCCAAAGCTGCCTCACTCTTTTGAAGACCTAAAATCTGGAACTTAATTTAACTACATTTATTTGTTTGTTTGTTTACCTCTGTTGCCCAGGCTGGAGTGCAGCGGCACCATCCTGGCTCACTGCAGCCTCGACCTCCTGGCATAGGTAGTCCTTCCACCTCAGCCTCCGTAGTAGCTGGAACTATAAGCAAGTGCCACCACGCCCAGCTAATTTTTTTGTAATTTTCCTGCTATGTTTCCCAGGCTGGTCTCAAACTCCTGGGCTCAAGCAATCCACCTGCCTCGGCCTCCCAAAGTGATGAGATCACAAGTGTGAGTCACCATGCTCGGCCTAACTACAGTTACTTAAACTATCGATTATTTCCATTTGGTTTTAGAGTGCAGTATCTGACTTTCTTCCCCCAGCAGACTGATTTTGTTTTGGAGTTCTGAGAGTATACTCAAGAGTGGGGAGGAGTGGTCCACTCAGCACTCCTCTGCAGACCATCCCGAGCCATATGCTCTACTTCCCAGTGAGGAACCTGCAGGGAGGAAAATGTCCAGGTTGCTTCTGGTTTTCTCAGGCCATAAGCTCAAGGATTGTGCAGTGTCCCACCTGGTCCCACCAGTGTCTGAGGCCCACTGCTGCTTTTTACTCCTGCCATCATTTGAGTCATTCTGTTTGGGAAACAGGCCTGAAGAACCAGCAGGCCCTGGACTTTTAAGACCACATCACGACAGCGTCATTTGTCCTCTAGCCTTCACCGCCTCTTCCATATAGGCCCCCTCTCTTCTCAACAAACAAAGGTGGAAATCAGATGCAGATGCTCAAGGCTTCAGACATCATTACCCGAAGTACAATATTTTGTTAAATGGGGTTTTTAAAAACCCATTTGCCAATTAGATTCAGTTACTACAACATCTGTTCAGAGTTCATTTAAAGTTACAGAGTATAGAAAGCCAAAAAGGCTGACGTGGAAGGGAGTAACTGATGGCTGGATCCGAAATCCTTGCAGAGAAGTAAAGGGATCCTGACTTACACACTGCTTCACAGCAGTGACTCCACCTAATTTCCAGTCTTGGTCAAGTCTATAACAAAAGGGTCCCACGACAACAAAAAATTCATTTGTCAGAAAGACTTACTGACCCCCAAGTAACTGTCCACTGACTTTCCACAATATCAAAATTCACGCCAGCCAAAGAATGGGGGACAACCCTTGGAACTGGTGGGGACAGTGCTTTCAAAAACAAAACTCCTGGGAAAAAGCAATCAAAAAGCCTCTTCACAGAATCCCCAAGACGCAAACCATCACCTTGAGGATCATCTCAGCCCGGGTCATGCCTTTCACAACAATCTTCGTGTAACTGGCAGGGGCTTTCCTCACCACCTGTGAGCCGATGGAGGGGAGATCAAGCAGGACCATCTTCAGGGAGTGCGTGTCCAGCAGCAGCTGTGGAGTGAAGCAGAGTGTTACTTGCCACCTCCCAGGGATCTAGCATCGAGGGGATCCAAGCTGATTCACAACATTTTCCTGGTTATACATACAATACACTTTCATTGCAGAAAATTTGGAAAATAGCTGCAGTTAAATGCAGGTTAATTCCTGTCAATCTGTGTAAATATAGAAAAACTAAATCAGAATCATACCGTAGGTATATACAGTTTATAACCTGGCTTTGCCACTTAATATATGAAGTTCTTGTATTTTATTTTCTCATATTGGCACTCTTTTGTTTTGTTTTGTTTTTTGAGTTGGAGTCTCACTCTGTCGCCCAGACTGGAGTGCAGTGGCAGCTCCCAGCCACCGCAGTCTCGACCTGCTGGGCTCTGGCGATCCTTCCGCCTCAGCCTTCCAAGTAGCTGGAACTACAGCCGTGCGCTACCACGTCCAGCTAATTTATATTGGCATTCTTTTAAAAAATCATGTTTTTTTGTTGTTGTCATTGGGGTCTTACTCTGTCACTCATGCTGGAGTGCAGTGGTGTAATCACAACGATCATGGCTCATTGCAGCTTCAACCTAGTGGGCTTAGGTGATTCTTCTACCTCAGCTTCCTGAGAAGTTGGGTCTACAGATGTAGGCCATGATGTCCAGCTAATTTTTTGATTTCTTGTAGAGATGAGATCTTGCTATGTAGCCCAGGCTGGTCTTGAACTCCTGGGATCAAGCAATCTGCCTGCCTCAGTCTCCCAAAGTGCTGGGATTATAAGTGTGAGCCTGTGCCTGACTGAAAAAAAATTCATGATTTTTAGCTACTGCACTCCAGCCTAAGTAACATAGTGAGACCCCATCTCAAAAAAAATCATGATTTTTAATGGGTATACAGTATTTACTCTATGGTGTGTGTGTGTGTATAAACTTTTGGATCTTTCCAAATAGAATGTGTCTATTTACATATCTGCCAGCAGTACGGACTGTACCCTTATCAATACTGACAAGTGTCATAAAATCTTGCTTACTTGTTAGGCAAAAAATAGTAACTCATTGCTGCTGTATTTTAATTGATCTGGATACCAGTGAGGATGTAGATTTAACCAAATTTAAACACTGTATCTTGGCAACAATCCTCTTTTTTCTATTTGTTTTTGTTCTCCGGGATGCCAATTATCTAGAAGGATGCCAGCCTTCCTGACTGCCTACCAACTGCCAGGAGTGGTGCTAGGAATGTTTCATCACTTTTTAGTCTTCATAAGGCCCCGCCTTGCAGGTTATTTATTGTTTCCATGTTATAGACAAGAAAACTCAAAGTTCCAGAGGTTTTTTTTTTTTGAGTTGGAGGCTCACTCTGTCACCCAGACCAGAGTGCAGTGGCCGCTCCCAGCCACTGCAGCCTCGATCTGCTAGGCTCTGGCGATCCTTCCACCTCAGCCTTCCAAGTAGCTGGAACTACAGGCGCGCGCTACCACGCCCGGCTAATTTTTTGATTTATTGTAGAGATGAAGTCTTGCCAAGTTGCCCAGGCGGGTCTTGAACCTGCGGGCTCAGGCAATCCACTCGCCTCAGCCTCCCAAGGCGTGGGATTACAGGCTGAGCCACCAAGCCCGGCTAAAGTTCCAGAGGTTTAATAACTTGCTAAACTTATCTCATATAATGCACGGGGTTAGATGATAAGGTGGACAGGAAGCAGTAAATCCACTCCTTGCTGCCCAGTTACATTCCCCCAGATGGCTCTGGCTTAGAGCTCACACTGATTTCTGCTGACTGCCCTGCTGCTGCTGCTGCTCCTGACAGCCAGGTGGCATAGAAATGGCCAAAGCCAGAAGGGTATACTCTGGCCTGTTCATATGGTTTAGGAGCATAGAATCACACGGGCATCAGACAGACAAAGGTTCCACCGCCATCACTAAACTCCAATGATAACGGTCACTCATGTTTAGGACAAGGTTTGCTGTCTCTCCCACTGCCTGCTCCTCTTGGAAAGCCTTTCATAATTATATCAAGCAGGCAAGGAATGGGATTCCTTCAGGTCCCACGACACTTTGATCCTCCAATTTTCCATTTACTTTGGTTTGGACAGGATTAATGACTAAAGATAAGCTAATTAATGGTGGACACTATTAGCTTAATGGTTATGGTGGCTATCATTTTGACAATGGTAAAAAATTGGGGGAAGACATCAATGTTTTATTTGGAAGATCTTAGATGGAAATATTACTCTCAAAAAGTGGTAAGAAATTATACTAAGGACCGAATAATCATAAGGAAATAAATGTGGCTAGTCAAAGGCCTAAACTACGCAGGCTATTCAATTGCAGGTCAGCAAAGTGTCAGGGCATTTTGGATCTTCCTAGAGTTTCCAGAAATAAAAATTCCTACTACTCTAGAGTCTAATTTTTGAAAAAGCTGTGGCTTACAGAGAAGGGTATATGAGCATCCAGGGGAGAGAGTGGCACAGACTGCCCGAGGCCCATGGTAGCACACTTCCAGAGCTCCACTGGAAATGACCACCACTCTTCCTCAGAGGAAACCCAGTACACACCTCTAAAGGATAAATATGCTCAGTTCTAGGTGGATTAAAACTTTAGCTATAGGCCGGGCACTGTGGCTCAAGCCTGCAATCCCACACTTTGGGAGGTTGAGGTGAGAGGACTGTCTGAGCTCAGGGTTTGAGACCAGCCTGGACAACTTGGCAAGACCCCGTCTCTACGATAAATCAAAAAATTAGCCAGGTGTGATGGCACACATCTGTAGTTCCAGCTACTTGGAAGGCTGAGGCGCAGACCTGAGCCCAGCAGGTTGAGGCTATAGTGGTCGTGAGCTTGCCACTGCACTCCTGCCTGGGTGACAGTGAGACTCTGACTCAACAAAACAAAACAAAACAAAACAACCTAGTTATAAAAAGAAAAAATTTTTAAAAATCTCTAAAATTCTTAGAATATAGAGATTATTTTTATTGCGTATAGGAGGAGACAAATATCAAATATGGGGAAGAATGAAAAACTTACTACCCTAAAATAAAAGAAATCTATATCAGAAGACACAAACAAAGTAAAAGACGAGATACAAATCAGGAGAAGGTATATGCAATATTGACAAAGGAATGATATTTAGAACACATAAACGTTCCTACAGATCAATTAAAAAAAAGACCAACCAATCCAACAACGATGACAACAGTGGGGCAAAGAGTATGAACAAAAGAGGAAATTCAAATGCCCAAAATGCATGTGAAATTATAATACACCTTCATAGGAACTGGGAAGTGCAAATTAAAACCACAAATGCATAACATTCCATACCCATCAGGTAGTCAAAAGTAAAAAGGTTGATAACCAAGAGTTGGCATGGATCTGGCATTAAAATTCACACTCATGGCAAGGTATAAATTAGTTCAAGCACTTTGGGGGAATTTTATTAATATCATCTTAATTAATCAAAGATGCACATAACCCATAACATAACATTTATACTTATATTCTTTAGAGAAATTCTTGTCCATGTAAAAAAAAAGTTCCTGCATTTGCTGTTTATAAAAGCAAAAGATTGAAAACAACCTAAATGTTCATCAACAGCAGAATAAATAAACAAATGGTGGCATATTCATGCAATGAAATATGATATTGAAATTAAAATAAATGAGTGGGATCAATATGGATAAATCTCAAAAAACATTAAGTTGGGCAAAAAAAAGGTGGGGAAATATATGTATAATACCATTTACATAAAGTTTAAAGATAAGCAAAACAAATCACATGTCATTTGTGAATATATACAAACATATCAAAACACATATGAGAATGATAAAAATCAAAATCCAAAGAGTGTTCACCCTTGGGCACAGAGGAAGGGGTGGGCTTAGTGGGGTCCATGGGAGGGGGGCTCGGCAGTAACTGTAAAGATTTACTGTAACATAAAAACGACCTAAAGCAAATGTGGGCAGATGTTCCAGATTTTACTGAGCTGAGTGGTGAGATGGTTTTCTTTACATTATTTTCTATAATTATATTAACTGAAAATATTTTTTCTTTTCTTAAGTATGCCATTTGAGGCCTAGCAAGGATTCAACTTTGTCTTCCATGTAGCAAATTCTGAGAGCCTTGTCAAAATCAAAGCCATCTTTCAGTATGTATTTGTTGGCAGAAAAAAAAAAAAAGATTATGTTTTAAAACATATGGGAATACTTCCTATTTTTTTCTACATTTTCTATTTCCCAGAGATATATTATATGCATAAATAATTGTATAGTCTTAAGTGACAGGAAGAGTTCTGAATGAGCCAGACATAATTCTCTAGTGTCTCCCATATCTAGGGAGATATGACACTTTCATTCTCTGGCCAGTCACAATAAAATTCTATCTTTACCAGGCAGCTGAGAAGATGAGAACCTTGGTCTCAGGTTTTACATAAAGCAATGCAGTCAGAAAAGGCGGGAACTCTACTCTGGCAGATTTAGCAGCTGTGGGAAATAAAGATAAAATATTTTATTTGTCATGAAAATCTGCTAGTTTTCATCTTTGAAAACAGCTCATGGTTAATCTCCTTGGGCATGAGGCACTGGACGAGAGGTAGCCATAACCAAATTTGTGACTCAGAGATAATTTGTGGGGTGCTATGGGCTGCCTGATGTTGCTGATGGGCTACTGGGGTGCAAGGATGGCCAGTATGCCGGTGACAGTTCATCACCAGCAGTGGAAACCTTTGAGAGGGACTTCTTATTTCTTTTCTTTTTTTTTTTTTTTGAGTTGGAGTCTCACTCTGTCGCCCAGACTGGAGTGCAGTGGCCGCTCCCGGCTACCACAGCCTAGACCCGCTGGGCTCCGGCGATCCTTCCGCCTCAGCCTTCCAAGTAGCCGGAATTACAGGCATGTGCTACCACGCCCAGCTGATTTTTTGATTTATTGTAGAGATGAGGTCTCTCAGTTGCCCAGGCGGGTCTCGAACCTGCAGGCTCAGGTAATCCACTCACCTCGGCCTCCCAAAGTGCTGGGATTACAGGCTGAGCCACCGAGCCCGGCCGGTCACCAACAATTCTTAGGGGACACCATAGCTCTCAGTAGTGATAAATATCTTGAGTAGATAAAAACACATTCTTCTTCTTCATTTTTTTTTTTTTTTGTGTGTGTGGCAAGGTTTCACTTTGTCACCCAAGCTGGGATGCAACTCAAAAAAAAAAGAATTGTTGGTGACTTTTTTTTTTTTTTTTTTTTTGAGTTGGAGTCTCACTCTGTCGCCCAGACTGGAGTGCAGTGGCGGTTCCCAGCCACCGCAGCCTCTATCACAGCTTACCACAGCTTCTAACTCATGAACTCAAGTGATCTTCCTGCCTCGGCCTCCCAAAGTGCTAGAATTACAGACGTGAGCTACCGCACCTAGCCAATTAGTGCTTTTTAAAGTATATTCACTTGGGCAACATATTAGGACCCTATCTCTACAAAAAAGTTTTTAAAAATTAGCCAGATGTGGTGGCTAGTCCTCGTAGTAGTAGTCCTAGTTACCTGGAAGGCTGAAGTGGGAGGATCCCTTACGCCCAGGAGTTTGAGGCTGTAGTGAGCTATGATCTTGCCACTGCACCCCAGCTTGGGAGACACAGCAAGACCCTGATTCTAAATATATATATCTTTCTCTCTCTTATATCCAGCAACCTTGCTAATGCTAAATGTATATTCTAAAAGCTTATCTGTAGTTTCTTTTAGATATCATTCACAATCATGTTCTCTGTGAAAAACGATAGTTTTGTTTCTTACTTTCTATTAATATCTGAATGCCATTTGTTTCTTTCTTTTTTTTTTAATTGGAGTCTCACTCTGTCGCCCAGACTGCAGTGCAGTGGCCGCTCCCGGCCACCACAGCCTTGACCTGCTGTGTTCCAGCGATCCTTCCATCTTAGCCTTCCAAGTAGCTGGAACTACAGGTGTGCACTACCACGCCCGGCTAATTTTTGATTTATTGTAGAGATGAGGTCTTGCCAAGTTGCCCAGACGGGTCTCAAACCCATGGGCTCAGGCAATCCATTCACCTCAGTCTCCCAAAGCGTGGGATTACAGGCTGAGCCACTGAGCCTGGCTTGCCATTTGTTTCTTTTAAAACTATTTTTTTGACTTACATTGCTAGTTAGGACTTCAAGGACAATGCGGGATAGAAATGGTACCAGTAGATACTCTTGTCTTATTCCTAATCTCAAGAGAGAAAAACTTTCCATATTTGGCCAGTATGCATGATGGCTCTGTGGCTCAGCCTGTAATCCCGCGCCTTTGGGAGGCTGAGGTGAGTGGGTTGCCCGAGCCCGTGGGTTCGAGACCCGGCTGGGCAGCGAGACCTCATCTCTACAATAAATCAAAA
>NW_007246181.1:107613-116840 GCF_000164805.1 Carlito syrichta
AGCACGCGCCTGTAATTCCGGATACTCGGAAGGATGAGGTGGAAGGATCACCAGAGCCCAGTGGGTCGAGGCTGCGGTGGCCGGGAGCAGCCACTGCACTCCAGTCTGGGCGACGGAGTGAAACTCCAACTCAAAAAAAATAATAATAATAATAAAAAAATAAAAATATTTTTTGACTTACATTGCTAGTTAGGACTTCAAGGACAATGCAGGATAGAAATGGTACCAGTAGATACTCTTGTCTTATTCCTAATCTCAAGAGAGAAAAACTTTCCATATTTGGCCAGTAAGCATGATGTTTACCGTAACTTTTTTTTTTTGAGTCAGAGTCTCCCTCTGTTACCCAGATTGGAGTGCAGTGTCACACTGCTCATGGCCACCGCAGCCTCGACCCGCTGGGCTCAGGTGATCCTTCCGCCTCAGTCTTCCAGGTAGTTGGAACCACAGGCATGCACCACCACACCTGGCTAATTTCTTGATTTATTGTAAAGATGAGGTCTCACTATGTTGCTCAGGCTGGTCTTGAACCCCTGAGCTTAGGCAATCCTCTTGCCTCCGCCTCCCAAAGTGCTGGGATTACTGGCTTGAGCCACTGCACCCGGTTGACTGTAACTTTTTTCATTAATTGATTGATTTATTTCACATGCTTGTTTGACGACCCTGATGTTGGTTGTAAACTCCTCTGGAACATGGCTGTGCCTGTCTCCCCATTGTGGGCTTTTTTTGACTGTGTGATAGGAGAGGCTTGTAGCTCCCAGGGGGAAGGAAATCAGGATGGGTGAGAGCTCAATGAAACAGAGAAGACCAAGTATTTGGGTAGATAAGAGATGCAAAAAACTCTTCAGAAATAAAATACTGCTGTGAGAAAAGGGGAAGTTCCATCTGAGCAGAAGCACATATATACAAAAAAAGGGAAGGAGAAAGTTCACCTTTTCTGAATGGAAGTTCTGCAATCAGAAATTTTTTTTTTTTTTTTTTTTTTGAGTTGGAGTCTCACTCTATCGCCCAGGCTGGAGTGCAGTGGCACACTCATGGCCTCTACAGCCTCACCTGCTGTGCTCAGGCGATCCTTCTGCCTCAGCCTTACAAGTAGCTGGAACTACAGGTGTGCACCACCAAGCCCGGCTAATTTTCTGATTTATTTATTGTAGAGACGAGGTCTTGCTAAGTTGCCCAGACTGGTCTCAAATCCCTGGACTCAGGCAATCCTCTTGCCTCAGCCTCCCAATGTGCTGGGATTATAGGATTGAGCCACCGCGCCCAGCTTGCAATCAGAAAATCGTAAAGGAAGCTAGTGTAATTTCAGGAGGCATGAAAGTTTTATATCAATTCCCAAATAAAATAGTATTTTAGATTAAACATGAATGGGCATGGGTGGGAGTGGAATACTCTAATATTTTAGGAACCCCATTATTACGGAGAATTTGAAACATATCTGAAGTAAACAGAATGGTATAATGAACACTTATGTACCTACTTCCCAGTTTCAACAACAAAAAAGCACTCTGTGGTTTTCATTCGATCTCTGTTTAACCCAGTGGCAGCATCAACTGGGGGTGATGCTGCTTCCCATCCCCACTTCTGGGGATATCTGGCAATATCTAGAGACAGTTATGGTTGTCACCTCTGAGAGGGTATCACTGGCATCTAATGAGTTGCTTAGCATGTCCCCCCACAAAGGAGTCTCTGGTCCAAAATGTCAGTAGTGCAGAGGCTGAGGAATCCTGCTTATTCTCTCCCTCTCCCATACTCAATTTTTTTTGAGGTAGAATCTACATACATTAAATGTACAATTCTTAACTGAATAATTTTGACACATGGATATACCCACGCAGTCTATACGCTCTCATGATTTTTTGTATATAGCTTTATCAGATTTAATAATTTCCTTTATATTTCTATTTTCCTAAGGCTTAAAATGTTTTTTATTATTAACGGGTATTATATTTTATCAATCTATTTTTTTTAACAACTACTTAAAAACACCCCACTAGCTTTAGGGGATTTACCTAGAAGTGTATCTGAGAATGAATAACCATCCTACTTTCTCATTTTTCCATGATGAACATGCTACCTGATTTTCTTTCTCTCTCTCTGTGGTGTTTGGTCTTTAAAAATATATATCTAAAATTCGCTTTAGATATTTTTTGTTAGATGGTTTTGAATTGAGTTTACAAATCAAATATGGTCAAAATGTAGCATATACATTCAATAAACTATTATTCAATCTTTTTTTTTTTTTTTGAGTTGGAGTCTCACTCTGTTGCCCAGACTGGAGTGCAGTGGCTGCTCCTGGCCACTGCAGCCTCGACCTGCTGGGCTCTAGCGATCCTTCTGCCTCAGTTTTCCAAGTAGCTGGAACTACAGGCGCGCGCTACCACACCTGGCTAATTTTTTGATTTATTGTCGAGATGAGGTCTCACCAAGTTGCCCAGGTGGGTCTCAAACCCGCGGGTTCAGGCAATCCACTCACCTCAGCCTCCCAAGGCACGGGATTACAAGCTGAGCCACCGAGTCCGGCTTATTATTCAATCTTAAAAATAAAGAAATTTCTGCACTTTGGGGAGGTGGAGGTGAGAGACTGCATGAGTCTAGGAGTTTGAGACCAGCCTGGGCCACTTGGTGAGATGTCTTTGCGATAAATAAAAGAATTAGCTGGGCAGGGTGATGCATACCTGAGGTTCCAGCTACTTGGAAGGCTGAGGCAGAAGGATTGCCTGAGCCCAGCAGGCTGATGCTGTGGTGGCTGTTTGCATGCTACTACACTCCAGGCTGGGCGACAGAGTGAGACTCCTACTTAAAAGAAACCTTGAGGACATTATGCTAAGTTAAATAAGCCAGTCCCAAAAGGACAAATGCGGTAGTTAGAGCAGTCAAATTCAGTGAGACAAAAAGGTGGAGGACAGAATGGAGAGTTATTGTTTAATGAGTTTGCAGTTTCAGGTGGGGAAAATACAAAAGAGCTAGAGGTGATGGTGGTGATGATTACACAGTAATGTGTCTGTATTTACTGCTACTGAAATGTAACACTTAAAAATAGTTGGCCGGGTGCGGTGGCTCAAGCCTGTTAATCCCAGCCAGCTACTTGGGATGCCGAGGTGAGGGGACTGTCTGAGCCCACAGGTTCTAGAACAGCCTGGGCAACTTGGCGAGACATCACCTCTACAATAAATAAGTAAATAAATAAAAATTTAGCCAGGTGTGGTAGTGTGTGCCTGTAGTTCTGGCTACTTGGAAGGCTGACGCAGACGGATCGCCTGAGCCCAGCAGGTCGACGCCAGGTCGATGCCACTGCACTCCAGCCTGGGCGATGGAGTAAGACCCCAACTCAAAAAAAATATATCGTTAAGGTGGCTGTGTGCAGTGGTTCATTCTTGTAATCCCAGCACTTTGGGAGGCCAAGGCAGGAGGACTGCTTGAGAGCCCAGGAGTTTGGGCAACAGGAAGACCTCTTCTCTACATAATAATTAAAAAATGAGTCGTACTTGGTGGCACATGCTTATAGTCCCAGCTACTTGGGAGGTAGAGGTGGAAGGATCGCCTGAGCCCAGGAGGTCAAGGCTGCAGTGAAATGTGACTGTGCCACTGCACTCTAGCCTGAATGACAGAGTGAGACTCTGACTCAAAAAAAAAGAAAAGTTAAGGCTGGGCTTGGTGGCTCAGTTTGCAATTCTGTGCTTTAGAAGGCCGAGATGAGTGAATTGCCTGAGCCCGCGGGTTCGAGACCCACCTGGGCAACTTGGCGAGACCTCATCTCTACAATAAATCAAAAAAATTAGCCGAGCATGGTAGTGCGTGCCTGTAGTTCCAGCTACTTGGAAGGCTGAGGCGGAAGGATCGCCAGAGCCCAGCAGGTCAAGGCTGCGGTGGCCAGGGAGCATGACAGAGTGAGACTCCAACTCAAAAAAAAAAAAAAAAAGAAAAGAAAAGTTAAGTTGGTAATTTAATAAGTATTTTACCACAATCTAAAAACAAAGTCAACATGGTATATATGAATAATATATATAGATAATAAAAAGGGAAAGAAAATCGCTTTGTAGATGCGCAATATATTGCTCAAAGTATTTCAGACGCCCCGGTGTGATTGCTCTAGAAGGGGCTTTTGAGAGTATCTGGTTCAGTGCTCTTACTTAAACATGAAGAGACAGAGCCCAGAGCAGGGAAGCAACTGTTCATGACCACAGGGGCCATTAACAACAGTGTGGGGAAGAGATCCCATGTCTCCTTTTCCCTACACAATCCTGGCCTGTTTTCTCTATGGTAAGTTTGGGAGAATGAATTCCATTTCCAGTGTGTGCTCATTCATAGATGAACGCAGTCATAAGACTAACAAATGACCCTGCAAATCCCACAAGATTCTCTGGAAATCACAAACTAGCAAGAAGCATTACAAATACCGGTATGGTTCAGCTCCATGTGCCCTTGCAATCGCTCAAGAGGACTCTGGGGCCCAAAGATAAATAACTCACTCTATATAGTAATCAAAAAGAGAATAAAGAGCAGGGCAACGTCTCCTTTCCCATTTTCAGTGTAAGTATTAAAGCATAAGCTAAATGTAGGATCTAGTGCCTTTGTGGCAATGCAGACGCAGCTGAAATTAGGCTAAATCTTAGCTATGAATTTCACAGCTTTTATTAAAGCTTGGATTACAGCCACTCCATGACTTAAGGCAGAATCTGTTTCAGTCTCTGAACATCTCTTTGTTAGCTTCTTGATTCTATGGTTCTGTTGCCTGAGTGAACACACCTGCAGCTACATGCTGCCTGGGCTTCAGGTCCAGAAACTCAGGCAGAGCACAGACCAGCTAAACCCAAACTTCATGTGAGAATTCTTCAAGGCCCATGCTGCATTGTAGTTCTCACCTGGGCTGGGATTGTGGAGATCCACACTCCAATGTTACCCACTCGTGTCTTCCTGGTGTCTGATAAAGTAAAACTTTAGTTACAGCACATAGCCAAATTAATATTTTTCTGAAGATATGGCTTTGGGGCTGAGCTGATTACTCTAATATTCTTTTTTAAAAAATTCATTTCACCGTTTTTAAACTTTTTATTTATTTAATTTTATTTTTAATAGAGTCTCATTCTGTCACCCAGACTGGAGTGCAGTGGCACAATTCATTGCAGCCTCAAACTCTTGGCTTCAAGAGATTCTCTCACTTCAGCCTCCCAAAGTGTTGGGATTACAGGTGCATGCCACTGTGCCCAACCATATTCTAATATTCTTTCAAAGAAGAAAAAATCTGAGGAAAATAGATATGATAATGGATGTATGTGACAAACGAAAGTAACATGGTTATTAGACACTAAATCAATTAGCAAGACATGGGCAAAGCTGCAAAGTCATGAAAACCTGCTCCCAATGAGTCACCTTTGTGTTCCAGTGGCTTCATCAAGTCTGGAGACAGGAACATAGTAACTGAGAACACTAAAGCTTCTCCCAGACACACAGATTGTAATCACTGCACGTTCTCTCTGATGACACACTATAACAAGGTGAGTGGAATGAATTCCCAGTAAGCATGTGCTAATGAAACTAGAGACAACATGTTAGGACATTATTCTGCTGTTTCCAGTAGAGGGAATTAGTTCTGTGTTTTTGGCATGCAAGGGTCAAGAATTTGAAAACAATGAAATGCTCCACTCCGGCACGGCCACTGTCTGAATCCACACAACCTCCCAGGAAGTTTTTTGAAAACACTTTGACTCTGGCTAAAGCTGGTAAGCTGTCCTGCTGGTGGCAAACGGGATGTTACTATGCAAGCTGCATGGAGAAGAGACATTAGGGGAGATGAGCAAGAAAACAGAAACAAAGTCATGTCCCTGGGCTTGAAAAGCTTATAATGATTAAGAGTTGGCATTTATTGAGGGCGTACTATGGGTCAGACTTGCGCCAGGCATTTTACGTGCATTTTCTTTCTTTCTTTTTTTTTTTTTTAGTTGGAGTCTCTGTCACCCAGGCTGGAGTGCAGTGGCATGCTCACAACCACCGCAGCCTCAACCTGCGGAACTCAGGCAATCCTTCCACCTCAACCTTCCAAGTAGCTGGAACTACAGGCACGTGCCACCATGCCCGGCTAATTTTTTGATTTATTGTAGAGATGAGGTCTCCCCAAGTTGTCCAGGCTGGTCTTGAACCCGTGGGCTCAGGCAATGCTCTTACCTTGGCCTCCCAAAGTGCTGGGATTATAGGCATGAGCCACTGCGCCTGGCCTATGTGCATTTTCTTGTTTAATCCTCCCAACTACTCTGTGAGGTGGTGCCATGATTATCCCCATTTCATGGATGAGGAAACTGAAGTGCTGGGAGATTAAGCAAATTGTCTAAGGACACATAGGTGCTAGGTTGTTGAGACAGGATTTGGCTCTGTGATTCCAGAGCCCATGACCTTAATGTTCACAATGTACTGCCCTTTAATTACCTAGGAATGACAATCGCTATAAAAAGAGGATAAAAATACACTGCACTTGTCAGATTCAAGAGCTCTTGCTATTCACAGATATTCTATATCCAGCTTTGTTTCTTCACAAGACCCACACTGTGCTGTGGCACGTGCTACCTTGTCATCTTACCGAGGCATAACTCGGGGCAGCACAGCAAGAGGCCAGTGTGAGGGTTAAGCACTGGGCTGGAGAGAGCCGAGTCTCTACCAAGACAACTCATTTGGTGGAAGAGCAGGATTTATGGAAATGTCTTGAGTTATATAATCTTCTTTAAACTGCAATTTAAGCAATCTGGAGAGACCTTTTCTATAGTGTTGTCTATGATATACACTGCACCCAGAACAATGCATGGTACTCAGTAGGTGCTCAAACCAAATTAAAAAAAAAAATGAATGAATGAAGAAAGCTGCCAGGTTATTATAATATCCCCAGATTTGTGCTTCCACTTGTGCCCAAACAGGGGATAGCATCCATTTTATTCCTCCAGAGTAGATCTGTCCTAGAAGGGTATGTGTTGATCTCTGACAAAAGCTGTAAGGCAAGGGCTTTATAACGGGTTCACCTTACCTGTTCTGCTCCCACCATGCTGATTGGCTTGCACTTGAAGAGGTGGGTGATAAACTTGGGAATGAAAGAGCTGTGGATAAAAAAGTAACAAATTAGGTATATTCTCTCTTCATTAAAGAACTGCAAAAACGTTTTGTAGGGTTTCACTTACTTTCATAAAAACAAAACAAACCCCAGAATTGAGATAGACACTATTGCCTCCAACCAGCATCCCTTGCCTTCTTTTTTACCAACTGAAGCCCTGGTTTTGTTTAGGTATAGGCCTTGGGATGCTGGAAAAAACTGATCCCATCCTAAACCACAGAGGTGAATCTAAAAGTGGCAGCTAGTCAGAGCTCAACACTCTCTGTGACTTGCTGGTCCTGAGAGGGAACACGACTGAAGCAAGCCCAATCAGACTGGTGGGAAGGACATTCACTGCAAGGCTGAGGCGAGACTCTTTATTTTTCCTTAGGGCATTGTTGTATTTGAATATAACATTTAGAGCTGCTATTTTAAATGCAGTTCTGAGGATGAGGCTAGCCCTAAGTATAGCAGGGAAAGAATCCGGGTCTTTTTTTTGAGTTGGGAGGGGGGTCTTACTCTGTTGCTCAGGCTGGAATGCAGTGGCCTGATCATGGCTCACTGGAGTCTTGACCCCCTGAGTAGCTGGGACTACAGGTGCATGCCATCATGCCTAGCTTTTTTTAGTTGGAGTCTCACTCTGTCACCCAGGTTGGAGTGCAGTGGTATGTTCATGGCCACCACAGCTTCAACCTGCTGTGCTCAGGCAATCCTTCCACCTCAGCCTTCCAAGTAGCTGGAACTACAGGCAAGTGCCACCACGCCCGGCTAATTTTTTGATTTATTGTAGAGACAAGGTCTCACCAAGTTGCCCAGGCTGGTCTCGAACCTCTGGACTCAGGCAATCCTCCCAAAGTGCTGGGATTATAGGCTTGAGCCACTGTACCCAGCCTATTTTTAAAATTTTTTCTGTAGAGATGGTCTTGCTATGTTGTCCAGGCTGGTCTCAAACTCCCCGGTTAAAGCAACCCTCCCACCTTGGCCTCCCAAAGTGCTGGGATTACAAGTGTGAGTCACTGCACCTGGTCAGAATCTGGGTCTCAATGTCATTACTGAACCGCCAAATCAACCATTCTCAGATCTATCCTACCTTTGGACTACTGGTTATATGAAATAAATAAAAAAATCCACCTAGTTGTTGAAGTCAGTTTGAGTCAAGGTTTCTATTACTAGTAGTTGAAAAATCCTAATAGATATAAAAGCAGAATATACATGAGGTAGTTATGGGGTCTCAAATGCAAAACCAGGAAGTAATTGCTAAGGGAGTAATTGTAGCACAAAAAGCAAAATACATGATCTTCCAGAACTTCCCAAAATTGATTGGGGACTGAAGGACAGTCTGGACCAGGTAGGTTGATGATGCTGGTATGGGGGAAAGGGAGAGTGAAATTGTCATTGGTCAGAAGACTTTTTAGAAGAAAACCAGAGGCCCGAGTCAAGAAAGCTGGATTGTGCTAGTGTAGAACAGAGGCGTGGAAACTATGAATGCCTAAAATCAAGGCAAGATCCAGAGAAAGCTACCCACGTGTCGTAAGGCTCATGACCAAGGGAGGAGGGAGGGAAAGGAAGCAGGGTACGTAGGTTTAGATATAATACCCATGGACTTACTGAATGTCTTAACAGAATGGCCACCAGTACCTCAACTCCAATATACTCAAGTCTTAGCCCCACCCTGGAATCCAGGCTCAGTGGACTGGATCTCATCCACCCAGTCACCCAAATCAGAAATCAGTTACCCAAAGCTGTTCTCTCTTCTCCAACCCCAAATCTAATCACTCACCAACTCTTCTCCTGAACCCCCTCAGTCACCCCCCCGACCATCCCCACTGCTCCTGCCCTCATTGCTTCTCTTCTCACTTGAACTCTTTCTGGGATTTCCTAACTGGTTTCCTTCTTTCAGATCTGTCCTTTCTAACCCATATGCCGCCAAAGGCATTTACTTAAAAGCAAACATGATCGAGTCCCTCCCCTGATTAAAATGGCTGCAGGCAAGGGTTTCCTTGATTCTTGATTCCTAGTACTTATTTTTTTATTTTTTATTTTTTTTTTAGTTGGAGTCTCACTCTGTCACCCAGACTGGAATGCAGTGGCCGCCCCCAGCCACCGCAGCCTCGACCTGCTGGGCTCTGGTGATCCTCCCACCTCAGCCTTCCAA
>NW_007246181.1:117052-117399 GCF_000164805.1 Carlito syrichta
GTCTTGAACCCGCGGGCTCAGGCAATCCACTCACCTCAGCCTCCCAAAGGCGCGGGATTACAGGCTGAGCCACCGAACCTGGCTGATTCCTAGTCCTTAGCCTCACCATGCTAAGCCCTGGCACCCTCTACTTCAACCTGGTTGAGCTGCTTGCAGACCCCAAAATTCTGCAGGTTATTTAATGCCCTCGTGACTTTGCTGACACTGTTCCCTCTGCCCAGTGGGTTAATACACACACATCCCTCAGGCACTTCTCAAGGATGTCTCTTTTTTTTTTGAGTTGGAGTCTCACTCTGTCACCCAGACTGGAGTGCAGTGGCACGCTCCCGGCCACCGCAACCTCGCCC
>NW_007246181.1:117419-156087 GCF_000164805.1 Carlito syrichta
GGCACGCGCTACCACGCCCAGTTAATTTTTTGATTTATTGTAGAGATGAGGTCTCGCCAAGTTGCCCAGGTGGGTCTTGAACCTGCGGGCTCAGGCAAGGATGTCTCTTCTATGAAGCTTTTCCTCACTTGCTTTCACCATATTCTACACGGAGTCCACAGGCCTCTATCCTAACACCTAACCTATTCTACTCTACTTATTTGCTTACCTGTTTCCCTTCACTTGACTGTTAAGGTAAATGAAGATAGGATGTGTGTCTATTAAGCTAAAGCATTTGCCTTTATGCTGAGGACATAGGAGGTACTCAAGTGAATGCATGTTGAAGAAATGCTTTAATAATGGTGGTGGCTACCACTTTTTGAATGTCAGTACCAGTACTTTACCAGGAAGTTTACATGTGACTTCTCATTTTATCCTTCCACCAGCTATTAAGAGATTTGCCTTATTATCTCCATTATTGAATCAAAGAGAATCAGCTTAGATGAGGGAATTCACTTGTGGTTCAAACTGCAGTTTCAACTAGGGGGTGGATCTTGACGTCTTAACAGGAACGACTGTTGTTGCTCTAGACACTAAATGGAGGCATAAGGAAACATCTATGGTAGGGAACGAAGTTAGGGGAAAGGAACTTAAAGTCCATAGATAAGATCTAGGGGAAGGCCTGCTGATGAGGAAGGAGTATGAACAAGGGACTATTTGGAAGGGATTCTTCAGTGTTATAAGCCAGAGCCAGACAAGTAACATGAGACTGAATTCATGACCAATTACAACTGTACACACAGTCTGTGGCCTAAGTTACTTCATGCTATAATAAGCTTTGGTTGTGCCCTTGAAGTACCTTTGTACCAGTCTATGGCAGCAGAGGATATAGGAAGCAGATACCATGTCTCTAGGGGATAAGACCAAGCAGTGTGATGGGTAACTGTCAATGGCTTCTCCAGGCCATCATGGTGGCGGTGGCTATGGCCTTGGGCTGGGGAAGGTCTCTTCAACTCTCCACCTCTGGGATTTCTAGTCCTAGACTGGATTTTACAAGGATGAGAGGGTATCATGGATTAAAACAGAAAACTACTTTCTACATCACTGGTTGAACTTTTCCAGATGTGAGAGATGGCATTCTACTCCCAGTTCATGCAATATGGGCTTAGTAATAAAATTAAAGGGCTCTGGTGGCTCTGAGAGAATGTGAGGCTGATGCTGGGACTAGCGAGGTCAATGGACCCCTTATTTGCTTTAACATAAGCTCAATAAGAACCCTGTGCAACCACACTGGAGATTCTTAGTCACAGTAAATTTTTACTGAGATGTTGTTTCTACCAGCGGTTCTGGGAGTATCACAATGTGATGTATCAGCAACGTTTTTAACACACTAATGAGCACCCAGAGAGTGAAGGGAATTTTAACTCCTGGTCCATCTGCCACACTACAAACGTGAATGCCTCCCTGGAGAGTCCATTCGATCCTTTCTTGACAAACTAGAAGTTAAAGCTAATGCTGCAAGCCACTCCATAATTGTTGCTCCTTGGGGATTTATTTGTGAGGGAGAGGGAAAGCTCTAATTAAATACAAACTGGGAGAGATTTGGGGAAGACAGAAACTTGGAGTCCTGAATCACCATGTGGGACTGGGACGAGAACAACCCAAATACAGTAGCTTGGACTGGGCTGACCTTCCTGAAGCCCTTACCAGAGAAGTTTGCCAAAATGCTCGTTTGATAATTGGTCAGAGGGGACACTGACC
This sequence comes from Carlito syrichta, assembly GCF_000164805.1. Taxonomy (NCBI): domain Eukaryota; kingdom Metazoa; phylum Chordata; class Mammalia; order Primates; family Tarsiidae; genus Carlito; species Carlito syrichta. The sequence goes on from NW_007246181.1 coordinate 119,160, forward strand.
CTCTACATTGCCTTGGCTCATGGGAGATGGTGCTACAGCCAGATGCTGATTGGCAAAGGACCAGATGCTTTCCTCGCTTCAAAACTCAAGCCAGAAATGGCCACACAGGACGTGGCAGAAAGACATGCGGCTCAGCGTGAGCTCCATCTACTTTGGCAGCAGAGCTCATTGACTTGCTCACCCCAATTTCTAGTACTTTCCCTGAACCCAAGAATGTACATATGTAGATAAATTCTAACAGTCACAGTAATAAGTACTATGGGGAGAGGAGAAGAAAAGGCTCCAAAGAAACAGGGTTGATGGTTCCCACCCTTAAAAAGCTTATAATCCAGTCAAAGAGACAATAGGCAGACACAAAATCACTGAAAAATAATTGCAATTATCCAAATCTAAGGGTGGTTATGTTCACATAATTCAAAATAATAGGATCCCCCTACTCCTTTTTGTTTGCATTGATGTGGCTGATGCTTATATTGCTGTTGCTGTTATCTATAATTGTAAATAGCATATTCAGTTTTATTATTATGCTTCTTTTGGGTACAAATTCAAATTAGTTTGCCTGTAGGCACCAGAATGAGCCCCAGTTGGATGGTGGGGACACCTGAATTGTGAGCATGTGGTGGTAAGTATGGCATTAAAAATAACCCAGTTGGGCCGGATGCTCACGCCTATAATCCCAGCACTTCAAGAGGCTGAGGTGAGAGGATTGCCTGAGCCCAAGGGTTCGAAACCAGCCCAGGCAACTTGGCAAGACCTCTTCTCTACAATAAATCAAAAGATTCGTCAGGTGTGGTGGCATATAACTGTAGTTCCAGCTACTTGGAAGGCCGAAGTGGAAGGATCACTTGAACCCAGCAGGTTGAGGCTGCGGTGGCCATGAGAGTGCCACTGCACTCCACCCTGGGCAACAGAGTGAGACTCCAGCTCAATAATAATAATAATAATAACCCAGTTGAATATGATATTGTAATGGTGGATATATGTCATTGTACATTTGTTCAAACCCACAAAATAGACAACACCAAGACTGAACCCTTAATGTAAACTATGGACTCTGGGTGATAATGATGTGTCTATATAAGTTCATTGACTGCAACAAAAGTACCCCTTTGTTGGGGGATGGTGGTAATGAGAAGACTGTGCATATGTGCAGGCAGGGGTACATGGGAAACTTCTGTACCCTCTGCTCAATTTGGCTATGAATCTAAAGCTGTTCTAAAAAATAAAGTTTCTATTTAAAAAGAAAAAAACAAACTCAGTGATGAGAATGCTCCAGGACCTACTTTGCAAATTTAATGCAGAACTGAGTGAAGTATTTCCGTGTGGAAGCCAGGTTGTCACGGATGATGGGGACGTTCTGCTTAATGTGAAGAATGACAGAGGTGACATAGGGGCTTTGGTCACCGACGTGCTCCACATTCTGCCACGGCATCTGAAATGGAGACAGGACAGGACAAGGCTTTAGATTCTTCACAGGAGAACAGTGTCACTTGTATTGGGAAGGGACAAGTTGCAGAGGGAACCAGCTTGGTATCACAGGAATTGGCTCCTTTGTTTTGGGGAATTTGTCTTACTCACTCTGTAGTGGCTGGCCATGAATACAAATAAGTGTGCCCATCTAATCCCTGACAATGAGGTGTAACTCAGGCCCTATCCTTTTCCTATCTTGTGACCATCATGGGTGAAACAGCCTTCCTCCCAGCTAAACTGTCATTTTGTAAAGGATGCCATTCTTCTGCCAACTGTTCCACCAGTGGAGGATTGTGGGAAACAGGGGAGGGACATCTACTTCCAAGCAGATTGGTAGCTTGGGAGATCAGAAAGGTGGCCAGGCTAAACGACATAAGACTGGGAAGAAAATTAACATGCACTTTCTCTCAAGTAAATTGGGAGGAGTTTGGGATGTTTTTAAAAGGAAACTAGAGATGATATGATGTGTGATTTGCTTCAAAATAACCCGGGGTTCGGGAAGTGAAGGGGTGCCAATTAAACAAGATGAGTGAAGCTGGGCGACGGGTACACAGGTTCACCATATTGCTTTCTCTACTTTTGAACACATTTGAAATCTTCCATAGCAAAACATTAAAAAAGGAGTACGTGTAGAATCTTTGGTATTTGATTTCAAAAAGGGAAGGGAAAGAGGATGTCTGGCAAACACTAGGGCCAGACCAGAGAGTAAGATGGGGATGTGGGGAACAGGACAGGGGGAGATGAACATCACTGAGAAAAGTGACGTGGCCCCTGACCAGGCTGCAAACAAATATGAGAGACCTACGTCAGCTCAAGCTCTAACAACCTGAGGAGAACTGGGGACGTGCTCTGGAAAACATCTAAGGAAAACTGGCTGGGTTTCTTGGCCTAAGTGGCACTTGCAGCATTGGACCCGGGACAACAAAAAGCAGCAATGCTCCAGTGTCTCTTCCTCCGAGGGCATATACAGGAAACAGGCGCAGCACCAGCTCCTAGGCTACCCTGGAGCTGGCAGGGAAGGACGCTCGGATCCTGAAGAGTGGGAACGTGTGGGGAATTCTGCTGAGTCAGTCTCTCAGAGTGGAGCTGGACAGTCTGTTAAAAAGATCCTAAGCCAAACACAAACCATACGATACATTCATAGAAGGAGGTCAGTAGTTCTGAGGCCTTGATGTCTCTGGCAAGAAAACACTATTTTTATAGAGCTCTTGGGTAAAGGAAAAATTCAGTACCGAGAAAACTTGTTTAAAGGAATCATATTGTACATGGATAATTCCTCAGCCTTGGGAAGTTCAAATGGGCCTATGCTTTGTCTTAATGTTTCCTCAAATCAGCAGATATTTGTATTCTAAAGCTTTAGGGATATGTAAGCATAGAACCATAGAAAAGAAGGAAGGGATCTCCATTTTCATTTCATAGATGAGAAAACTGAGGGCCAGAGACATCAAGAGTCTTATGCAAGGCTTCCTAACCAGGCTCTAGATAGGAAAGGGTCTTTGATTTTTTACTGGGAAAAAACAGAAACAAACACTGGAGAAACAATAGAAAGGTCTAATATGAACTTACTCTATGTTCTATTGCTTTGGTTACATGTAATGTTCTCCTCATTCATTTTTATCTTATTTAAGAGGCTTCTTTTTCTTTTTCTTTATTTTTAGATTAGAAAATATAGTTTATTTGAAAGAAAATGAGAGAGAGAGAGAGAGAAAGGGAAGATTCACCTCCCCAAGGTGGGGGAGGGAGCCAAAGCCAAGAAGCATGATGACAGCCATAGCTCACACAGCACATGGCCACACCAGAATCTAGCAAGGCAATGGCTAAGAGGCTTCTTTTTCTATCTGACTTTAAAGACTTGGACCCATCCAAACAATGAGCAACCTAGGTGATTTTAAATGAGCTCATAGGGTGAGGCCAAAATTGATAGGTGCTGTTAAGTCATCTTCTTTTCCCCAGCTCTGCAGTAAGGCTTGTAGCAGAATGTTCTGAGTAAATACGGTGAACTGGGTAGGGCCTGATGCCCCCACCTCCAATCGACATGAAGCTACTGTAAAGTAACAAACTACTGCTTTCCATGTTGGCTACATTGTATATTTCAAAATCTCAAAATGTTTTATAAGCAATTACCAGACATTACAGTTCTCCATCAACAGAAGATCATAAAAGGAGGTGGTAACATGCTCTATGACTGGTTAAAAAACAACTCTGAAGCAAGACAGAGCATGGGACACTGGATTTCTTCTAGTTCTTGCTGGTTAGCTTGTATGTACATCATCTGTCTCCTCTTGATAACCCCTGGCCAAGTTAGTACATGTCCACGTTTGGAATATATGTGAAAAGGTCTGATTGCTTTTATACCTCACCCAGCTATGACTCCATTGATCAAGTTAAAAGAAATATGAGCAAACATCAAGTAGATTCATGATTTTAAATATAAGTCAGCTTAATGAATTAAGAAAATGATTTAAAGTACTAGAAAACAATGAAAGCTGACATTGCTTTTACTATTAAAAAAATGTGGCCAGGTGTAGTGGCTCATGCTTATAATCTCCACCTCCAATTGACATGAAGCTTTGGGAGGCTGATGCTTGAAGCTAGGTTTCAAGATCAGCCTGCGCAATATACCAAGATGCTATCTCCACAAAAAATAAAAAAAATAGTTGGGCACGGTAGACCCTTCCTTTTCTTTTTTTGAGTTGGAGTCTCATTCTGTCATCTAGGCTAGAGTGCAGTGGCATGCTCACGGCCACTGCAGTGTCAACCTGCTGGGCTCCAGTGATCCTTCCACTTCAGTCTTCCAAGGAACTGGAACTATAGGCATGTGCTACCATGCCTGGCTAATTTTTTGATTTTTATTGTAGAGATGAGGTCTTACCACGTTGCCCAGGCTAGTCTTGAACCCGTGGGCTCAGGCAGTCCTCTCACCTCAGCCTCCCAAAGTGCTGGGATTATAGGTGTGAGCCACCGCGCCCGGCCACGGTGCACTCTTCAATACTACTCAGGTGGCTGAGGCAGGAGGACTGCTTGAGCCCAGGAGTCCAAGGCTTTAGTGAGCTGTGATTGCACCACTGCACTCCAGCTTCAGATGGTTGATGCTTGCTGTCACCCATACCGGACAACTAACAGTATAGGGTGTATCTTGAATTTCCCAAGATAGCTACCATTAGGATCTACCAGTGTATGTGCAGGTCACTTTGGCCCCATACATACATCATCTCATTTACTATTCATACATGATCTCATTTGGTTCTCACAACAATCCTGCAGATGAGGAAATGCAAAAAGCTCAAAAAGATTAGGTATCTTGCTCAAAGTTACACAGCTGGTAAATGACAGAGCTGGGACAACCAGGTCTGTCTAAACCCCAAGTACTACACCAGGCTGCTTGCTAGATACTTGTCAAAAAAAAAAAAGAATACATGTACATAACTGGGCCTTAGTTCAAGGTAAGCTTTGTTTCTCAAGAAGAGGAGAAGCTAATGAAATAGGCAGTGATAGGCTGGGCTCGGTGGCTCAGCCTGTAATCCCAGCACTTTGGGAGGCTGAGGCGAGTGGATTGCCTGAGCCAGCGGGTTTGAGACCCGCCGGGGCAACTTGGCTAGACCTCGTCTCTACAATAAATAAAAACTTAGCTGGGCGTGGTAGTGTGCGCCTGTAGTTCCAGCTACTTGGAAGACTGAGGCGGAAGGACCGCTGGAGCCCAGCAGGTCGAGGCTGCGGTGGCTGGGAGTGTGCCACTGCACTCCAGCCTGGGCGACAGAATGAGACTCCAACTCTTAAAAAAAAAAAAAAGAAATATGCAGTGATCAAGCAAAGGTCTCTTTCAAAAAAGAGAAAAAACAGTAGCTTGCGCTGGAAGAACAAGATCATGAAAAGCCATCAGTAGAAATAAGACCTCAACTTTTCCAGATAAACTTTTCATTTGATATTTATTTATTTATTTATTTTTGAGTTGGAGTCTCACTCTGTCACCCAGGTTGGAGTGCAGTGGCACACTCTTGGTCACTGCAGCCTCGACTTGCTGGGCTTAGGCGATCCTTCTGCCTCAGCCTTTCAAGTAGCCAGAACTATAGGCACGTGCTACTACACCCAGCTAATTTTTTAATTTATTGTAGAGACAAGGTCTCACCATGTTGGCTAGGCTGGTCTCGAACCCATGGGTTCCGGCAATCTTCTCATCTTGGCCTTCCAAAGTGCTGGGATTATAGGCTTGAGGCACTGCACCTGGCCTCATTTGATATTTAATAGTTATCCCTCTATGGACCACGTGTAGTACCTCACATTCGTAATCCCAGCACTTTGGGAAGCCAAGGCAGGAAGATCACTTGAACCCAGGAGTTGGAAATCAGCCTAGGCAACATAGCGAAACCTTGTTTCTACAAAAAATAAAAACATTTGCCAGTCGTGGTGCCTTGTGTCCATAGTCTCAGCTACTTGGGAGGCTGAAGAGGAAGAATCACCTGAGTCCAGGAGGTTGAGGTTGCGGTGAGCTATGATCGTGTCACTGCACTCTAGCCTGGGCAACAGAGTGAGCTCAACTCCGACTCATAAAAGAAAAAATAGTTACCCCTCTACACGTGAAGTTTTTCCCTTTGTGCTTTTTGTTTTGGGGACTTGAGGATGGTATTGAAGACCATATGGTATCGAACTGGTACTATATAAACAATAAGAAACAGTTTGCAAAAGGGTAATAACCAAGATGCAGGGTTGACAGAAACAGCAAGGAAATGCTAATAACGAAGATAGTAAAGATCAGAGCTTCTGGACCCCACATTTAACCAGAGGGAGAGACTGTGGGGCCCAGAGCATCCCAGTGCTCTGCTTCTGCTGCCTGAGCAGGGAGTGTGTGGTGTATGTTGATACTTCACTGGGAAGGTTGGGAGATCATCATTCTTCCTGGAGAGGGCCCACCATAGCATAGAATTCTGACCAATCCATTATCAGGGAACAGCTCTACAACTAGCTTACTGTGGATCTTGTTTTCTTCTATTGCTACATAAGCTTGGAAAGATGTCTCTTGAGAAACTAATCTGCCTCAATTGAAAACTTCAATTCCCATGTATTCACTGGATTAGAAGGATACAGAGCACAGACTCAGACAATTGGATGCTGGGAATATTTCAGGAACTGGAGTCTAGTGTTATGATTTAAGCTGCGGGGCTGTTGGTGCCAAGCAGTGGATTTTACTCAGGCACCTGAGTACACAGCCACTCTCACTCACTCTGATGCTTGCCTGGGCTACTTTTACTCCCCCAACAAGCATCTGCTATATTGATAGGTACCTTTTGCATACACAGCAGGGGATCAAGCTTCAAGTGGGGAACAAAGAGGAGGAATGAACATTTGTGGAGTGCCTACTATGTACTGGCCAATGGACGAACATTTTCACATAAACTTCCTGCTTACATTGATGAAGTGAAGGAGGTATGATTGCTCCTGCTTTACAGATGATGAGATAGGGGTGAGGACAATAAGTACCCATGTAAGGAAGCATAACTGGTAAGTTAGCAGGATTGAGATCTAGACATTGGTTTGTTCAACTCCAAAGTCCAAGTTCTTTCCACCTTATCATGTTACTTTCCAAAATAAGAGTTACCACCCTAAATGAATTTAAATTAGCTGAGGGAACTGAGGCAAGCGAAATCTTTGTCTAGAGAGAGGTTGTAGATAAACAGATGATATGGCAGCGATGATGGTGATGCAGAAGAGGAGGAACAACTCCTCTAAGGGATATATGTTCCTTAATCAGGGGAAAATCAAGACAATCCAGAATAGGAAGTAGAATATCAAAGGGTTCAGGAAAAAAAAAGGACTGAAAGATAGTTATCTCTCTCTCTCTCTTTTTTTTGAGTCAGTGTCTCACTCTGTCATCTAGGTTAGAGTGCAGTGGCATGCTCACACCACTGCAGCCTAGACCTGCTGGGCTCAGGTGATCCTTCTGCCTCAGCCTTCCAAGTAACTGAAACTACAGGCAATGGTATCACACCCAGCTAACTGTTTGACTTAATGTAGAGATGACGTCTCACCAAGTTGCCCAGGCTGGTCTCGAACCTGTGGGCTCAGGCAATCCTCTCACCTCGGCCTCCCAAAGTACTAGGATTAAAGGCGTGAGCCACAGCGCCCAGCCTCTTTTTTTTTCTTTGAGTTGGAGTCTCATTCTGTCACCCAGGCTGGAGTGCAGTGGCACACTCATGGCCACTGCAGCCTCAACTTGCTGGGCTTAGGCAATCCTTCTGCCTCAGCCTTCCAAATAGCTGGAACCACAGGCATGTGCCACCATGCCTGGTTAATTTTTTTTTTTTGGTTTACCAACATAGTAAAATTTATTATTTCTAACGTTCTTCATTCCTTCTTCTAAATTTGAGTTTCTTTTTTTTTTTTTAATTTTTTAATCAATATTTTTATTATGATTTTGTGGGGTACAGTTAAGGGTTAGGTGTACAATTACATTTCATTCAGGCACCCTCTTGATAAGAGGTGTTTCCCCATCCCCAGACAGATATTTGTGACTGTTAATCCCATCCCCCTCCCCCCCCATATAATTTTTTTATTTATTGTAGACATGAGGTCTCACCATGTTGCTCAGGCTGGTCTCAAACCCCTGAGCTCAGGCAATCCTCTCACCTGAGCCTCCCAAAGAGCTGGGATTACAGGTGTGAGCCATGGCACCCAGCCGATAGTTATCCCTTAATTAAAATTATGGGTGATTTAAGTTTTCTTCTTTTTAAAAAGAATCTCTAGTTTCTTTAATGGAGGTGATTTAATTTTATTGTACTGAAAGAAATCTTTTTAATGATAAAATAAATATGAGTTTTGATTATAAGTAAAAAGTACACTTGAGGATTTAATTTTTTTTTTTTTTGAGTCAGGATCTCACTCTGTTACCCAGGCTGGAGTGCAGTGGCATGCTCACAGCCTACTGCAGCCTTGACCTCCTGAGTTAAAGCAATCCTCCTGCTTCAGTCTCCTGAGTAGTTGGGACTATAGGCACATGCCACCACGTCTGGCTAATGTTTTGTAGAGATGAGGTCTCCCTATGTTGCCTAGGCTGATCTCAAACTCTTGGGCTCAAGTGATCTTCCTATCTTGGCCTCCCAAAGGGAGGGATTAGAGATGTGAGCCACTGTGCCTGGCCACCTGAGGATTTCTTAACCCTGGCGTTTTGCTGGCCTTCTGAACTAGATTTGCATTTTAATGACTGAGGAAAATTAGAATAGATTTGAGAACTGTTCTAACTATTTCAAAATATCTTTGGGGGATAGTAATGCAGCCACCTAAATGAGTACATGTTCACAACACTGAAATCTAATTGAAATTACATGCTAGACTGTAAGAAAAGTTAATTTATTCAGTTTCTTTCTGTTCTTTCCTAAAAATGTCACTAATGGGCAAAAAGTTAAGTGTGTTTGATTTTTGGACAGAGACTTGGATTCTTTCAGCCCAGTGATGTGAGTAGCCCTAGGAAAAAGGACACAGTGAGAAGGGTACCATGGGACCAAAAGTCCCTGTTCAGGAGGCCATTATTTTTATTTTTATTTTTATTTTTTGAGTTGGAGTCTCACTCTGTCACCCAGATTGGAGTGCAGTGGCCGCTCCCGGCCACCACAGCCTCGACCTGCTGGGTTCCGGCGATCCTTCCGCCTCAGCCTTCCAAGTAGCCGGAATTACAGGCATGCGCTACCACGCCTGGCTGATTTTTTTTTTTTTGATTTATTGTAGAGATGAGGTCTCGCTGCCCAGGCAGGTCTCGAACCCGCGGTCTCAGGCAATCCACTCACCTCAGCCTCCCAAAGGCGTGGGATTACAGGTTGAGCCACCGAGCCCGGCTACGAGGCCATTATTTTCAAAAAATCCTACTTATAAGGCTATCATTAGACGTACTAATTCCTAAGGATTTGCAGAATTTACAGCTAAAAGACAGAACTCCGTATTTCCACAAAAACCCTCCAAGGAACTACCTTTTCAAGAATCAAGAGACTCAGTTTTACTTCAGGCTTTACTACTGTAAGCTACATGGCTTTGGACATAACATGAAAACAAACAAATAAACAAACAATTCAGAAAGACGGTTCATTAATTTTCAGGGAAAGATATTCAAAGTAGACTGGTCTACTTGGACAGACTGGAATTCAAACCAGGCTGCTCAACACATTTTCTCCCCTGTAGGAAAGTCATGGTATGAAATCAAAAAAAGTTGAAGATGAATTAATAACGTGATGATCACGAAGGCTTGAAGAGCTCATAATCAAGTAAGCATGAATACTTGTGAACCTAGCAGCACTGGGCACATACTAACTTACTACTGTTCTGGTTTCAGGCTAGTTACTTAAGCTGATTTTGCCTCAGTTTCCACATTTGCCAAAAAGATTTACTTTCTCTATAACATACATGTGGTGTGGTACAATCTTGCAGAGAGAGAGAGACAGGAGTTTGGACCCTGGCTCTGCCACAAGCTAGCTAAGAAATCTTGAAAAAATGACTTAATGTCTCTGTTTTCTGCTTCCTTACTGTGGAAAGGGAAATACCATAGCTACCACATAAATGTATTATTACAATTAGATGAGATAATACATTTGGGTGTCTAAATCCTGGTAAGTGTTTGATAAATACTATCATCTAAGAAAATAATGCAATACGGGAAGGGAAAGTGGTCTGAAAGGTAATTCTGACATAATTTACCAGTAACACAACTGTAATGTCAAAATTACAGTTTCAGAGGATCATAAGCTTTCATCATATACCGCTTTCCCTATTTGGGCTGGCCTGTTTATGGTTGCTTTTGCATATGTTTTCTACCAACCTTTGTTACTCTGTATTTTCTGTTTCTTGCCTAGTAGCAGGGCCTTGTCTTGTCCACACCCACAGGAGCTAACAGCTGGGTATGGGCAGTCCCTAATTCTGACCTTTCTTCAATCAGCTCCAGAATGTTACTTGCTGAAGTAAGAAGCCCTGTTATTAAGTACCACCGAGGAGCATCACATTATCTTCAACAGCACTTCTTATGTGCCTAAAATTCCAGGGAGTCTATGACCCCATCATCTCCTACAAAGATGTTTAAGTCTCCTACTCTATGTCTACCACCTACACCCAGCTAAATCTGCTCAGCAGAATTATCTATGACTCACTTTTTAAAAAAAATTATTTTTTGGTCAGATGGGTATCTGTGATCTTTTAGTTCTTTCTTCTTCCTGCCTTCTTCACCTTTGAAGCCACTCAGGGAGTTCTGTTAATTAAGTATACTATGCTGTGGATATGCAAAAGTGAGTAAGACACTGGCCTGAAGTTGGTCGAAATTTAATAGGGAAGAAAAACATACAAAAATAATTATATAACAAAGTAAGCCAGGCTCGGTGGCTCAGCCTGTAATCCCGCGCCTTGGGAGGCTGAGGCGAGTGGACTGCCGAGCCCGTGGGTTCGAGACCCGCCTGGGCAACTTGGCGAGACCTCATCTCCACAATAAATCAAAAAAAAAATTTAGCCGGGCATGGTAGCGCACGCCTGTAGTTCCAGCTACTTGGAAGGCTGAGACGGAAGGATTGCCGGAGCCCAGCAGGTCGAGGCTACGGTGGCCGGGAGCGGCCACGGTACTCCAGTCTGGGTGACAGAGTGAGACTCCAACTCAAAACAAACAAACAAACAAAAAACCACAAAAAAACAAAGTAGAGCAGTACTCTAGGTACTGTGGCACTGTAAGGGAGTAAGAGGAATGTTCTGACTGAGGCAAGAAATGCTGACATTGCAAGGGACATGGAATAGCCAAAACAATGTGGAAAAAGAACAAAGTTAGAAGACTAACACTTCCTGATTTCAAAGATTACTGCAAAGCTACAATAACCAAAACAGTGTGGTTCTGGCCTAAGGATAGACATATAGATCAATAAAAAAGGACTGACAATCCAGAAATAAACCCATATATCTGTGGTTAACTGATTTCTGACAAGGGTGCCAAGACCACCCAGTAGGAAAAAAATAATCTTTTTAACAAATGATGCTGGGACAACTGAGTATCACATGCAAAAGAACAAAAGCTGAGTCCTTACCTCACACCGTATTAAAAAATTCGTTCAAGCCAGGCGCGGTGTCTCAGCCTGTAATCCTATGCCTTTGGGAGGCTGAGGTGAATGGATTGCCTGAGCCCGTGGGTTTGAGACCCGCCTGGGCAGGCGAGACCTCATCTCTACAATAAATCAAAAAATTATCTGGGTGTGGTAGCGCACGCCTGTAGTTCCAGCTACTTGGAAGGCTGAGGCGGAAGGATCGCCGGAGCCCAGCAGGTCGAGGCTGTGGTGGCCGGGAGCGGCCACTGCACTCCAGTCTGGGAGACAGAGTGAGACTCCAACTCAAAACAATTAAAAAAAAAAGTGGAATATCATTTAGCCATAAAAAGAAATAAAGTACTGATACATGCTCCAACATGGATGAACCCTGAAAATACTATGCTAAGTGAAGGAAGCTAGGTATAAAAGGTCACATATTATATGATTCTATGTATGTTAAATGTCCAGAACAGGCAAATCCAGAGACAGAAAATAGATTAATGGTTGTCAAAGGAATGAAGAATGACTGCTAATAGGTATGGGGCTTCTTTCTGGATTGATGAAGATGTTCTGGAATTAGATAGTTTTAGTTACTGTACAACCTTGTGAATACACTAAAACCCACTAAATTGTATATTTTATAAGGGTAAGTTTATCTCAATTTTTTAAAGGGGAGCAGACATTTGAACTGAATATATATATATTTTTTTGAGTTGCAGTCTCACTCTGTTGCCTAGGTGGGAGTACAGTGGCAGGCTCCCGGCTACCACAGCCTCAACCTGCTGGGCTCAGGTGATCCTTGTGCCTCAGCCTTCCAAGAAGTGGGAACTATAGGCATGCGCTACCATGATCAGCTAATTTTTTGATTTATTGTAGGGATGAGGTCTCACCATGTTGCCCAGGCTGGTCTCAAACCCGCGGGCTCAGGCAATTCTCTCGTCTCATCCTCCCACAGTACTGGGTTTATAGGCTCGAGCCACTGTGCCTGGCCATGAACTGAATCTTAAAGGATGTGCTCATTGGGGAGACAACAGTGGGAAGAGAATTCTAGGCAGAAAGAATAAAATGAGAAAAGGCGTGGAATCCACAAAAGAGCAATGTGCATTCAGGGAAGTGAAAATGGATCTGAGGCTGGATTATAGGGCAGACGCACAGGAGTGGCATAAATTGAGCTGACAACGTGGTGGAAGGACAAATAATGAAAGCCCCACATGCCAACTGAGGAGGAGGCCATGGGTGCCTTTGATGAAAAAGAGGTCTGCTTCAGGGAGAATGATGTAACCAAGCTTCCTGGCTCAATCCATCTTGCCAGGGAAGCCCACTCCCAACAACTCAGAACCATCTAACAACTCCACTCCAACATCATTTTTCGGTGAGCCCAACATCATTTTTCTCACCATTTATGACACATTTATCTACAGCATTAGCTACTCTTAGTTTCTTCCCATCAGTGTATAAACTTCTTAAGGGCATCTTGTTTCCAATCTTGACTGTGTCAGTCCAAGTGCAGAGTACCCTGTGGAACTCCTAGGACATTGAATAAGACTGGCAATTTTGACAAAAATCTGAGTTTTCCTAACTTTATTAACTTTTGTTCACATTGCCATCCCATTTGAAATGCCCTTCTAATCACAAATTCATTCAAAACTTCACCCTGGTCTGTTTCAAATGCCACTTCTTTATGAAGGGTTTTCTTGCCTCCCCACTGGGATGTGGACGCCCCTCTCTTTCAAAGAGGGTGTATTTTGTACTTTTCTTATGGGATTAATCTCCTCATACCTTACAGCACACTTATCTGGGTATTCCTCTCATGTCATACATCTCTTGCTCCTCACCTAATGGAATCTAAACACTTTGGCATAAGATTTAAGCCTTTCTGAACCCTGCAATTCCCTGGATAGAGTCTGAACTGAACAGTTCAACTAGCGGCAAAAATGATGGGATCAGAGACAGAAATAATCATTATCACAAAAGTTTTTAAAAATCCTAGAAGAAACTACACAAAACAGGATGCAGGCATAAATAACACAGAGTGTATGCTGAATCAATTTGTGACCACTTGGCTTGTTTATTTCCATCACATGGATCTCATTTTCTAAAACTCCAGAAGACTCAGACAAAAAATAATGGCCTACCAGCTGCTGTGTTCCCAAGTCTGTGGTTTTCCTATGATATAAACACAAGATTCTGGAGGTATGGTCTCTGTTACTATTTTCTGGTGTAGGTATGGGGAAGAAATGGACGATGGGGGGCTGGTGTGAGGGAAACCCACCTAACAAGCCGACAGTTCATATAAGCAACACCTGGAGTGCCAAACCCCCTCCAACTGTATTTTATTGGGGAAAAAAAAAAACAACTCCACTCCTCCTTTGGTAAACGCAAAAATTCTTTCACCAGCTGCATTCCAATCTAAAGTGTGTGGCAGTTCAGGAGAGATGGCAGCTGGAACAGATCACATTCAGGATGTAGAGAACACTTACCAGCAGCTAGGGGATAATCAGAACCTGCAAAATTAATCCTCAGAGCCATGTTCCTCTAAGAAAATGGATTAGTCTCGATCTGCCTGCTCAGAGTGTCCTGCTCGTAAATGTTAAAAATACTGGAGGTACATATCAGCATCTGACTGTGAAAAAAATCAGCCTTTTGAATAGAAACTTTGTGACATCAGCTATTTTAGGACTTTCCACTTCAGTTCATAAAACCCCAAAGCCTCAGTTTTGGTTTTAATCCTAGTTTTGTTAAATATTTACAATCTACTGCAAAATCGAATTCAGACTAAATGTCTGCTTACACAACCTTGTGACATGGCCATTCCTCCAGACAAGAGGAAAAGAGAACTGACATTTATTGAACATTTACTATGTAACTGGCACCAGACCAGTCACTCCCTTCATATTCCATCCTCACAACATCTCTGGGAGGCAGACATCCACATTTCACATGAGGTGTGTGGGCCCACATGAGGTAACTTGGGCCCAGACAGCTTAAATCATTTGCTCAACACCCTCAAAGGAAAAATTGGAAGAGTTAGGTCTGTCTGACTCCAAAGCCAATGTTCTTTCCATTGCCCTCTGGTACTGGTTAATATGCCCCAGAGAGTTCTTTCTCCAGAATTTGCAAGAATGTTATAAGAGCCTATGACTCTGGCACAGGTGTTGGCAAACTTTCTGTAAAGACCAGATAGTATATATTTTATTTATTTTTAAGCTTTTTTTTTTGGTCTCTGTTGCAATTACTCAATTCTATCACTGTAGCACAAAAGTGGCCATAGATAATATGTAAATGAATAAACATGGTTGTGTTCCAATAAAACTTCATTTATGAAAACAGGCAGTGGGCCGGATTTGGTCCCAAGGCTATGCTTTGAGACCTCTTGCTGACCCCTGCTCTACAAGGTTCTAGAGTGGGTAGCTTCATGTTATTTAGATTTAGAAATCAATAAAGAATTGCTGGCCATTGCTTTGGTAACTGCTGCTCTCTTCACGTGCATCTTTGAGTTGTGGCCGCCATGTTTTCTTAGTGTTGGCCCCCTTCCCTACCTTGGGGAGGTGAATCTCCTCTCTCTCTCTTTTTTCTCTCTAATTTGCTTTCTAAATAACACTGTTTGAAAACTTAAAAAAAAAAAAAAGAACTGCCTATTTCCAACTTAATCAACAAATGTGAGAGTCTTCTATAGTCAAGAGAATATGAGAGAGAGAGTAGCATAAGACATGGTCCATGCACTTAAGGAATTTATATTCTTTTGGGAAAAGGCAGAGGCACATCAAAGCCAAAAACAGCAACATGAGGTAGCACCTGGTAAGTGCCCAAGAAGAGGACCTGAGGGCCAAGGGCTGACTGATGGGCCACCAATATATTAGAAAACCAGCGTCCACAATCTGATCAACTAATCTTGCATTGGCACCAGAGCTCAGAAAGAGTCGGAAAAACCTCTCAGTGGGCAGGAATGAAGAATGAGTCAGAAGTTACTGCTTTAAGCTCTAACAAAAACACCCATTCTGATGAGACCACACTGAAGTTTATAGCATGTGACAGATGCTAATCAAAGACATCTCCTTTAGACTCACCAAACACATTTGCTCCCTGTCTCATTCTAAAAAAGGACAAGCAACTAACCTATGGTGCTGAGTGCCTGAGGGAACTCTGCAAGACCTTGCCATTCTCAGCTGATACTTTAAGCCCCGGTGAGCCTGAAGAAGCTACAGACAAGGGCCAACAGAAACCATCTTGGGCCACACTTGGAAGTCCAGGAAGAAGCCATTTCCCAAAGCCTTACCTTGCTCATTGCAGTTAGGGCAGGATCACAGGCAGCATCCAGATCCTGAACCAACAACTGAATACTGCTGGAGATGACACTGCAAATCATACAATTTATTGTGGTTACAACTTTAAACAATGGCTGTTTGAATGACTGACGCAGCCCCTTCCAAACGTTTTAGGCCCTTGGGTAAAAATTAGATTCATCACTTCATAAGAAAAGCTCATTTTAATCAGTGACAATGGAAGAGCAGTTTGGTTCTTTCTTCAAGTCTTGGTCTTATTTGGGTGTGTACCCACCGAGGTGGGACACAAAATTCCATGGCTCATCTCCCTAGCCATCACCCCTAGATTCCCTCCTCACATCTTCCTCCAAAAGTACCTGTTTCTCAAAAACCGTAGTCAGAAGTGAAGAAAAGAAAAAGTTAAGAATAGGGGAGGAAATAAACTAAGAAGAGAATGTTGATTTTTCCTCAAAAATGGTGGATGTGAAAGCTGAAGCTTGGTCCATCCCTATCTCATTTAATGGTGGTGGAGCAGAAACTGACCACAACAAAAGTACTATAAGGTGATAACAGGGAAAGAAATACACCAAGAAGGCTTTACTGTTTGAACTTCTTGGATAGACCTCCTCTACCCCCAAGCATGCACACACACACACACACACTTTTATACTCCCAGTGGTTATCAGGCCACTTACACTTTGTATTCTAAAACACTAGAGGTGGTCCTGGCACTCTGTGAATTAGGAGTTAGGTAGGAACAGATCAGGGATGGCCAAGGCAGAATTTCTTCTCTTTGATCATTTTAGATAGTGCAATAATGAAGACCTCATAAGTGAAAAAATGGCTGCACCTGAGAAGCCAAAATGGCAGGCAGCTGCATCAATCCTAATGCTGTTTCTTAGTGGCTACGGAGAATAATTTGGATCCAACAGAAGGTCTTGAAAACCTCTTAGGGTCCCCAGTGACTAAGGCAAAGCCTGAGACAAGCGGGCTTTTGCAAAGGAGAAAGGCAGGCCCTGTGCAAACACATGCAAGGTACATACGTGCTGAACGTGTCCATTTCGCCAGTCAGATTGATTCGTTCTATCAGACTTACATCAACTTTTTCTTTGAGTTTTTCTTCTAGCTGTTAGAAAATGTGAGAAACAGATACATGGTTAATGATTATCCAAGGGAGTACCTCAAAAGTAATAGTTAATGTTTACTGAATTTGATGCTTCAGGTATAACTCAAGATACTTTTCATATATTGGTTCATTTCATTCTCACAACCCTATGAGGAAGATTCTATTATTATACCCAGTCTACAGATAGAAAATGGAGAAGACCACCCAAGAATCAAACCTCCTCCAGAATCTGTACTTGTTTCTTATGAATCAGACTTCCTCCAGAATCTGTACTTGTTTCTTTTTTTTTTTTCTTGAGTTGGAGTCTCACTCTGTTGCCCAGACTGGAGTGCAGTGGCCGCTCCCGGCCACCGCAGCCTCGGCCTGCTGGGCTCCGGCGATCCTTCCGCCTCAGCCTTCCAAGTAGCTGGAATTACAGGCATGTGCTACCACGCCCGGCTGATTTTTTTGATTTATTGTAGAGATGAGGTCTTGCTGCCCAGGTGGGTCTTGAGCCCTCAGGCAAATTCACTCACCTCAGCCTCCCAAAGGCGCGGGATTACAGGCTGAGCCACCGAGCCCGGCTGTACTTGTTTCTTATGACACATTGATAATCCCTTCCTCCAGAATCTGTACTTGTTTCTTATGACACATTGAATCAAACTTCCTCCAGAATCTGTACTTGTTTCTTATGACACATTGATAATCCCTATCATTAATTTTGAAAAGATCCTGATTTTAAGATACTCCCTGTCTCAAAAACTGCAAGTGTGCCCAATTACATTGAAAACCTTTGCCGGTGAGTGATAGTAGAACCAGCTAAAATATTCAGTGAGTGCTTCTATGGGCCAAGCACCTCATTAAGGCATTGAAGATACCTTGGTAAGCAAAGAAACATGGTCCCTGGCTTCATTAGCCTACAGCCTAGGATAGAAACACTCAACCTGCTCCTAGGGCCTCAGAGAAAAAATACTAGTGGCCCAAGACCTGTAAATACCTGAACACATCCCTGGGGGTCAATTAATCCAGCACTCCTAAACCTATTACACAAAGTCTAGAATAACTAATGTTTTATTTTAAACTTTAAAATGGTCTTAGGGGTGTATAATTACTATAATCTTTTTGAAAGGCAATTTATTAAAAAAGCAAAAATCTAAATATAGACATTCTTTAAACCAGCAACTCCACATCTAGAAACACATTTCAATGAAAAAAGCAGCATATTGTACAAAGATATACAAGTATTCTTTGCAGCATTTTTTGTTTTTGTTTTTGATTTTTTTGAGTTGAGTCTCACTCTGTCGCCCAAACTGGAGTGCAGTGGCCGCTCCCGGCCACCGCAGCCTGGACCTGCTGGGCTCCAGCAATCCTTCCGCCTCAGCCTTCCGAGTAGTTGGAATTACAGGCACGTGCTACCACGCCTGGCTAATTTTTTGATTTTATTGTAGAGATGAGGTCTCGCCTGCCCAGGCGGGTCTCGAACCTGCGGGTTCAGGCAATCCATTCACCTCAGCCTCCCAAAGGCGAAGGATTACAGGCTGAGCCACTGAGCCCGGCTAGCATTTGTTAATTCAACCAGTACTTACTGAAAGCCTACTTTGTCCTGGCTGTGTAACAGAGTAAGGGAGGTATTCAGTGAACAAAACAGATAAGAGCCTGTTCTCATAAAGTTCACATGCTAGTGTTGTTTTTATTACTGAAAAACTGGAAACAATCAACATATATATTTACAAGAATTGATGAAAAGAATTATGGCACAGGCTTACACTCCTTAGACTCTTCAGCACTCTTCAGACTCTTCCTATGCCGCTGAAAATACAACCAAACTTCTTTTTTTCTCTTTTTTTTGATCTGGAGACTCACTCTTGTCACCCAGGCTGGAGTGCAGTGGCACGCTCACAGTCACCACTGCCTCGATCTGCTGGGCTTGGGCAATCCTTTCACTTCAGCCTTCCAAGTATCTGGAACTACAGACGCATGCCACCATGTCCGGCTAGTTTTTGTGATTTATTATAGAGACGCGGTCTCACCAAGTTGCCCAGGCTGGTCTCGAACCCCTGGGCTCAGACAATCCTCTCGCCCTGACCTCCCAAAGTGCTAGGATTACAGGCTGAGACATTGTGTCCAGCCCAACCAAACTTCTAATCATGATTTGGATCCTGTGTGGCTCTCTGACCCCATCTTGATACTTTTCACTTTGCCTGCTAGGCTTCAGTTACACTGGCCTAAGTTTCTGGGTCTTTCTTCCTCAAGACCTTCATACTTCACAATTCCTATTTCCTCTCCCTGAAATGCATCCTGCTCACCTCTGCTGACCCTTGCTTTGTTGCACCCTACTTCCCAGCCCTCCGGTCTCTGCTTCAGGATCACCTCCTCAGAGAAGCCCTCCTTGACCACTCTCTTCAGCAAGCAACTTTCTTATTCTAGAACTGCCACATTTGTTTCCTTTCTAACACCACAAAACTGAAGTTATATCTTGACTGATTTATTAAGTACCTAGCTCCCCCATTAGTTTAGTTCTATGCCAGAAATAAACCTGTCTACTCTTCACCACTGCTAATTAACACCACATAGAGTGCCTAGTACATAATAAGTACTGAAGAAAGATCCCTTGAAGGAATAAAAGAATGAATGGAACACCTTTGCACAGGTGTTAAATATGCTGAGGTAATACTGACATGGAAAGATGTCCATGACTTAGGTAAAACAAAATAGTGTTGTCTTGTTGTAGAACAATATGTAGAATATGGACTCATTTTTATTTAAAAAGATACAATAAAAAATGTTTGGAAGGCTAGACCTTAGTTAAAGAGGTAACAATGACTGCTCTGATGGGTGAGATTATTGGGAACTTTCATTCCTTATGCTTATATTTCTACAATAGTTGAAACTTTTTAGGAGTGTATATATTACTTATTTAATAGAGTAAATTTCAAACATTTACAAAAATAAAGATAACAGTACAGTGTACCAAGCCAGTGTCAACAATTGTCATTGCACCTTCTTTTTCATGTATACGCTCATCTATTCCCCCATCCCTTAAATTATTTTGAAGCAAATCCTAGACATTCCATCATTTCATATGTAAATATTAAATATGTATCTCTAAAAGATAAGGACTCATAAAAAATTAAGCATAACCACAGTACCACTATCACACCTAAAAAGTTAACAATAATTCCTTTCATATCAATCATCACTTAATCTAGGCAGTGACCCTTATTGTCTTACAATATTTTAATAGTTTATTTATTTATTGAGATGGAGTCTCACTCTGTCGCCCAGGCTGGAGTGCAGTGGCACACTCACAGCCACCACAGCCTCGACCTGCTGGGCTCCAGCGATTCTTCTGCCTCAGCCTTCCAAGCAGCCAGAATTAAGGGCGTGCACTACCACGCCCAGCTAATTTTTTTATTTATTATAGAGGCGAGGTCTCGCCAAGTTGCCTGGGCTGGTCTTGAACTCACAGCCTCAGGCAATTCACTCGGCTTAGTCTCCCAAAGTGTTGGTATTATAGGCTGAGCCACGGAGTTCAGTCACAATAGTTTGTTTGTTTATTTATTTATTTGGAGTTGGAGTCTCACTCGGTCGCCCAGACTGGAGTGCAGTGGCCGCTTCTGGCCACCGCAGCCTTGACCTGCTGGGCTCCGGCAATCCTTCTACCTCAGCCTTCCAAGTAGCTGGAACTGCAGGTGCGCGCTACCACGCCCGCCTAGTTTTTTTGATTTATTTTGGAGATGAGGTCTCGCCAAGTTGCCCAGGCAGGTCTCGAACCTGCGGGCTCAGGCAATACACTCCCCTCAGCCTCCCAAAGGCGCGAGATTACAGGATGAGCCACCGAGCCCGGCTACAATAGTTTATTTTATTCAGGATCCCAACAAAGACCATACATGACAATTGGTTGATATGTCTCAAGTATTTTTTTAAAAATGAAATATAATGAATGTATAAAAATGCACAGATTTTTAGTGTTTAGTTGAATGCATCTTGACAATTATATACACCTATGCACACCACGCATGGTGGCTCATGCCTGTAATCCCAGAACTTTGGGATATGGAGGCAAGAGGATTACCTGAGTCCAAGGGTTCAAGAACAGCCTGGGACTTGGCAAGACCTCATCTTTGCAGTAAATCAAAAAATTATCTAGGCATGGTGGCCTGTGCCTGTAGTTCCCACTATCTGGAAGACTGAGGAGGCTGAGGCAGAAGGATTGCCTGAGCCAAGCATGTTGAGGCTGTGATAGCCGTGAGTGTGCCATTGCACTTCAGCCTGGATGACAGAGTGAAACACCGACTCAAACAAACAAACAAACAACACATATGCAATAATCAATAATAAGATATAGGACACATCCATGTCCCCAAAGAATTCCCTCATGCTCCTTTGCCCCTTTCTAGTCACCCACATCCCCACCCCCACTATCTGATTTCTGTCACCATAGATTAGTCTTGCCTCTACGGTTTTTTTATTTTATATACAGTAGTCTCTCCGTATCTATGGTTTTGCTTTCCATGGTTTTAGTTACCCATGACCAACCACAGTCCAAGTATACATATATATATATCCTCAACCTGCTGAGCTCAGGTGATCCTTCCACCTCAGCCTTCCAAGTAGCTGGAACTATAGGCATGCACCACCACCCCTGGATAATTTTTTGATTTATTGTAGAGACAAGGTCTCACCAAGTTGCCCAGGTTGGTTTCAAACCCCTGGGCTCAGGCAATCCTCTCACCTTGGTCTCCCAAAGTGCTGGGATTACAGGTTTGAGCCACCATGCCCAGCCTGGAATTCTTAAATGTTGGTGATGGGGATATAAAATAGTATACCCATTTTGGAAAGCACTTTGGCAGTTTATTTTAAAACCTTATGACCCAGCAGCCTCATTCCCAGGTATTTACCAAAGATAAATGAAAACATAGCCACAAAAAGATAAATACAAAGATGTTTTTAGTAGCCCTATTCCTAATAGCCCAAAATGGAAAACAATCTGAATGTCTCTCAATAGGAGAATGAATAAATGTGTCGTGATATATCCATTTAGCAAACTACTACTCATCAGTAAAATGGATGAACTACTGAAATATGCAATAACATGATGAATCTCAAAAAACATGATATTAAACAAGAAGCCAAACATTAAAGAGTACATATGCTATGATTCCATTTATAGTAGTCCCTGCCAACATGGAAGATATTTTCCAAGACCCTCAGTGGATGGCCAAAACCACAGATAGTACCAAACCTTATATATAATATATTATGGTTTTTTTCTGTACAGTAACAGGTGGGTAATATGTATAGTGTGGGTGCACTCCACCCTGGGTGACAGAGTGAGACTCCAATTCAAAGAAAAAAATAAAAGGAATTCCAGTTGTTCTATGTCCTTGCCAATATCTGATGTTGTCATTCGTGACTTCATGGCCTTCTAATAGCTATGTCTCCCAGTCTTAATTTGCATTTCTCATAACTAATGATGTTGAGTATTTTCCTTTGCTTATTGAACATTTGTGTGTGTGTGTGTGTGTGTGTGTGTGTGTGTAGTGAAATGTCTGCTCAAGTCTTTTACCCACTTGAAATTTAGTTGTTTGCCTTTTTAATGAAATTACTAGGAGTTCTTTATGTGTATCCAATACACATCCCTTACCAGTAATATGGGATATAAATATTTTTCCTAATGGCTGATATCAGCAGCCACTGACACTCAAAGTCCAGACTCATTATTCTGGTAGGAGCTATGAAGAATGATATTCTAATCCCATATTTTCTTTGCATTTTTCTGTAAATTTTCCTTGTCTCTTCAAAACAGCCTGATGGAAATTTGATAAGAGATTTTGTTGAATCTAGATGTTTTACTGAGAATAGATAACAACAGTCTTCTAATCCATGGACATGGTATATCTCTTAATTTATTCAAGTTTTTAATTTTGTTCAGCAACATTTTGTAGTTGTCAAGGTAGAGGTCTCACATGTCTGTCTCAGTCCATTTTGTACTGCTATAATAGAATACCTGAGACCCAGTAACTTATTGAAAAAAAGGTTTACTTAGCTCACGTTCTGTAGGCTGGGAAGTTCAAGATTGGGTGACCATATCTGGTCACTTCTGGTGAGGTCTCATGCTGCATCAGAACTTGACAGAGAAGTGGAAGGGGAACTGGGAGTATGTGGAAAGAGCAAACACAAGAGGCAGCCTTGCTTTGTAATAACACACTCTTGTGGTAACTAATCCAGTCCCATAAGAACTAATCCATTCCCTTGAAAATTAATACAGTCTCACAAGAAAACCTTTAATCCATCTTAATGATCTAATCACCTCTTAAAAAGGCACTGCCTCTCAACACTGCCACATTGAAGACCAAATCTCAGCATGAGATTAGGTGGGACAAACCATAGCAATGTCTTTCATTAGATTTATTCCTAGATATCTGATGTGTCTTAGTCCATTTTGTGTTGCTATAACAGAATACCACAGACTAGGTAATTTTTTTTTTTTAGTTGGAGTCTCATTCTGTCGTCCAGAGTCAAGAGCTACCACACCCGGCCTCAGATTAGGCAATTTATAAAGAAAATAAACTTATTTTTCACAGTTCTTGAGGCTGGGAAGTCCAATATCAAGGTGCTAGAATATGGCAATGGCTTTCTTGCTGTATTATACCATGGCAGAAGACAAGAGGGTGAGAAAGGACAAGAGAGACAAAGGAAGGGGGATGAACTCATGCTTTTAGCAGGAACCCACTCTGGTGATAACTAGCTCACTCCAGCAATAATGTCATTAATCCATTCATGAGGACAGGGCCCTCATGACCTAATTATCTCTTTTTGTTTTTAGTTGGAGTCTCACTCTGTCGCCTAGGCTGGAGTACAGTGGCATGCTCATGGCCACCGCAGCCTTGACCTGTTGGGCTCAGGTGATCCTTCTGCCTCAGTCTTCCAAGTAGTTGGAACTATAGGCACCTGCCACCATGCCTAGTTAATTTTTTGATTCATTGTAGAGATGAGGTCTCATCAAGTTGCCCAAGCTGGTCTCAAACCTGTGGGCTCAGGCAACCTCTCACCTCAGCCTTCCAAAATGCTGGGATTGTAGGCATGAGCCACCACACCTGGTCCCTAATTACCTCTTAAAGGTCAACCTCTCAATGCTGCTACACAGGGAATTAACTTTGTAACACATGTACTTTGGGGGACACATTAAAGGATAGCATGATGTTTTAAATTGCTATTGTAAATGGTATTTTAAAAAATAAACAGGCCAGGCTCGGTGGCTCAGTCTGTAATCTCAGCACTTTGGGAGGCTGAGGCAAGTGGATTGCCTGAGCCCACGAATTCGAGACCAGCCTAGGCAACTTGGTGAGACCCTGTCTATACAATAAATAAAAAATTAGCCAGGTGTGGTTGCACAGGCCTGTAGTTCTGGTTGCCTGGAAGGCTGAAGTAGAAGGATCACCGGAGCCCATGAATGTGCCACTGCACTCCAGCCTGGGTGCCAGTGAGACTTCAACTAAAAATAAATAAATAAATAAAAATAAACAATACTTTTTCAAATGTACAGAAAAATTGCAAAGGTAATTCAGATAGTTTCCACATACGAGGTACCCAGTTTCCTATCTTATTAATATCAGTATGATTATTTGAGGATGATGGGATTAAGAATGATTTTTTTCATTGGTTTTTGTACTATAGCTCTTTTACCTTTAAAGTACTATCTATTTATTTTCTTTTTGAGTTGGGGTCTCACTCTGTTGCCCAGGCTGGAGTGCAGTGGCAGGATCACAGCTCACCACAGCTTTGACCTCCTAGGCTCAGATATTTCCACCTCAGCCTCCTGAAAAGCTGAGACTACAGCTGCACACCATCATGCCCTACTAATTTTCTGATTTTTTTTTTTTTTTGTAGAGACTAGGTCTTGCTATATTGCCAAGGCTGGTCCTGAACTCCTAAATTCAAGTGATCTTCTTGCCTTGTCCTCCCAAATGCTGGGATTACAGGTGTGAGCGGCTGGCCTAAAACACTTTATGTATATGTGTGTATGTCCTTCTCTTTACACACACACACACACACAGACACACACACACACACACACACACACACACACACACACACACAGTAGTTAAACAGTGTTTTGCTCTTTTTTCTTTGTAGAGACATCTCACTATGTTGCCCAGTATGGTTTTGAACTCCTGGCCTCAAGCAATCCTCCCACCTTGATCTCCCAAAGTGCTGGAATTACAGATGTGAGTGACCATGCCCAGCTGAAACAGTATTTATTTGTGAAAGGACTCTGGGACCCCTGCCTTGGAGGTCCCCATAGACATTGTTGTCCCATCCTGGGGTGCTTGGGGCTAAACAGGATGCTATTTTTGGCTCCAAGGTCACACATTTGCAGGTTCATTCCCTATGTAATTCCATGTGACCGTGTCCAAAAGCAGAGCATGTTACTGCCTCTGCTGCTGGCTGGTTCACCCTCAACTGTGGAGTCTTTATGGTCACACTTCCTATTTGGCTTCGGTATTCTTGCCCTGCCTCACAGGAGCTCCAAGTTGTGCTGTCTGAACTATCATTTATGACTGTCTTCTTATGACCTAGGCATGCATAAATAACAAACACAAAGAGGATGGAAGAGCAGAACCTTCCCAAATTACATTCTTTTTCTTGGCTTTAAGTGAATCCCAGACCAAATGTAAAAAGGAACTTTTAATCTCATGTCTAACGCTAAACGGAAAGTTATTCTGGGTCTTCCTTCTGCTAAATCGGTTTGCTGAACTACTGCCATTTAGGGGGCTCTGGTAGAGGCATCACCCCTTCCTGCTTCACAGTTCCTGAACGTAAGCATCCCAAACAATGGTTATTTATTTAGGCAGATTGAAAATGTTATGTAAATTTCAGGAGACACATAAAAGCCCAAATGATTTTGCTCAACTTAGTAACACTTCTGAGTATGGAATAACTAACGGGCTGTGACTCACCACCACCAAAGGCTGGGTCCCAGTACCAACAAGGTTGTTACTGCTTTTCTCATATGGGAGACAGTGCTACTGACCTACTTTCAAGAGGTCATGCCCTTTGAGTGGCTTACACAACGCTAGGGAGGAGACCAGTCATACTTTCTTGCCTAGTCTCCTTTTAACAAGGCCCTCTGTAAGACAGCTGCCTGGGCAGTCTTCTGGCTGCATAGCGAGTTTTCCTCTGTGGGAGGCCAATCCATCTACTCAAGGTTGTACGTGGCCTTGTTAGGGCTTATACTCTTACTTACTGAGCTACATGGCCTGGATAGTTCAGGAAAGGGAGGTGGTAAGTGGGCAGCCAGGATGGCTCACCTGTTGGGTGGTGGCCAGACAGTACTCTGCTGTGCTTAAGATGCTGCAGATGAGGCAGAGCTCCTCCAGAGTGAACTTGGCGACCTCTGAGCCCTCCTTTTCCTTGAGGAGGCTGCTGATAGTCAGCCCTCCACTGCTGGTTGTGGTTCTGAGGAAAAGGAAGAGAAACTAGTCAGGCTAGAATTTCTAATTTGCTTCTTGAACTGGAAATTGCACATTTTAAGCCAAAGAAAAGGGGGAAGGAAAGGTTGGATATGGTCCAAATAAACTCACATACAATGAGTCCTCTTCCTTTTGACCTTACCTTGACTATCATCTGTTTAGATACTCTTGCCGTCAGAAATAGGAAGAGACAAGTCCAAGCATCCGCCAGTAATTATATTAACTATGATGATCTGATACTCACAGGGAAGGCTGCTGAGCTGCCGTTCTCTTTAGCTTGGAATTTCCTGACATGTAGAACTCATTTAGGATTATCTGTAGCACAAAGGCTGGTTCCCAACTATTTCTCTAAGTTAAAAGAAACATCTACACTGGAATTTATATGTTATGCTTGTGAAGGAGTACATAAGTGTATGTTTTTGTTGTTGTTTTTTTTTTTTTTAAGTCAGAGTCTCACTGTTGCCCAGGCTGGAGTGCAGTGGCATGTTCGCAGCCATTGCAGCCTTGATCTGCTGGGCTTAGGTGATCCTTCCGCCTCAGCCTTCCAAGTAGCTGGAACTACAGGTACACACTACCACAACTGGCTAATTTTTTTGATTTATTGTAGAGATGAGGTCTTGCCAAGTTGACCAGGCTGGTCACGAACCCCTGGGCTCAGGCAATTCTCTCACCTTTGCCTCCCAAAGTGCTAGGATTACAAGTGTGAGCCACATCGCTCAGCATAAGTGAATGTTAAGACACAGTTCCTGCTCAGGGTGCTAATTGCCTCAAGAGACCAAAGCATCTCACATCTTTTAATGACTATAGTTTTTTGGGACAGCCCCAGCTCCTGTGTGACTTCTACAGTAGTAACAGCTACCCACTAGTATTAGGATACTTCAGAATCCTCTGTTGGTTCCTTTCACCTTGTCCCCATTCCTGTGAATAGTTTTTTTAATGACAAAATCCCAACTGAGTATGCCATTTGCATCCTGTTGGGACATTGACTAATACACATAGGAAAATGCTTACTGGATAATGTTACGAGAAAGCAGCAGGGTATAAAACTACAAGCAGTATAGTCCCAATTCTATTAAACAAACAAACAAAAACAACAAACAGTATGTGTGTGTATCTATATAAAACAGAATGGAAAAATATATACCAAAAAGTTAAAGATATTTTCTCTGGGTAGTAAGTTTATAGGTGATTTTTATTTTCTTTTGTGTGTTTTGTTTTATAAGCTATAATGAACTTGTATTATCTAAATAATCAGCACAAAAGTTATTAAAGATTTTTAAATAATTTTTACCACAGTCAAAGAAGTTCTCATTAGTAAAACACATCTGTCACTTCATATCTCCTGTAGAACATAGGATTTGATTCTCTTTCCTTCAAATAATATAAAACTCCCATGTGACACATTATAGTGACAATAACAGAAATAAATTACAGAATTATTAAATTTAGCCATGGAGATGATTTATAAATACTAAATTCAGAAGCATTACTGTAGGTCATATTCTATTACAGTAAAAATTACTATATGACCAAAACATCTCTAAAAATCCTAGCTGAATGATCTACTTATTTCAAGTAATAAGCAGTATAACAATATTCTAATGCCCCAGAATAATATAGCAGACTCACCACAATTAGTAGCTGTGTCCTGCAACCCTTTTCCCCCAAATTCTACCACATCTTTAAACATTAGACTCTGTCCAACATAGCAAAATGTACACACTATACAAGGGATTTTAGAACCTAACTGGACTAAGGAAAAAGCAGATTCATTTCTCCTATCTAACTATCACTCCAGGGTATAATCTCATTGAATGAGGCTTGAAGAAAATTGCTTATGGTATTTAATAGTTATTTCCACCATAACCTCACTTTTTTTTGGCCAAGTACCTACAGTTGAATTCATGTAAATTAAATACACATATAATGGGATTGATTTCCTTGAGTCCACTAAGACTTGGCCTCTATTGGCAGTCAGTATGGGCATTTCCTTTAAAGGTCTTGATCAGCTGTGGAATGTCATTAGAGAGGAAATAGTTTCAGACCCTTGGGAACTCAGTAAGGGTACTTTCCTCCTTGATACTCTTAGTAGTTCAGTAAACAACTACACAGTGGATTTCCTTCAAGATTTCCATATTTAGGTATATTCAGATTTTACTTCACTCAGACCATGAAGAATAGGACTTACTTGGGCAGGTTGCCAGAAAGAATTTTCCAGGCGTATTCTCGGAGGTACTTCTGGAAAATGGTGGTCAGAGCAATCATTGGCTCCCCAGTACTGAGTTGAGAGCACTGCACCATGCACTTCTTGTAGTAGACAAAGAGGTCAGCACAGCTGGGGAGCACAGCACCCCCTTCATCAGTGTTGGGCTTGGGTGGCCCCTGGGCTTTGAAATCAGCCACAAACCGATCTATCAGCTCTCCAAGGTTTCTAAGAGAAAGAAAACCTACAATGTTATTTTATTTCAAGAAAGATAAAGCAAATGCGCTTCTTTGTAGTCTGCATAAATTACTGCCACAAGTAACCATTCCTAATGCTTTTAAAACTGGATCACTTTTATTCATATCATCATTCACCACTATCACTGCTCCTATAATAACAGGAGCAATAAAATTTGGCATTTGTGTGTTGCTTTATACTTTTCAAGGCATTTTGTTTTTTGGGGGTTTTTTTTGTTTTTGTTTTTGTTTTTTTGAGTTGGAGTCTCACTCTGTCGCCCAGACTGGAGTGCAGTGGTCGCTCCCTGCTGGGCTCTGGCGACCCTTCCGCCTCAGCCTTCCAAGTAGCCAGAATTACAGGCATGCGCTACCACACCCAACTGATTTTTTGATTTATTGTAGAGATGAGGTCTTGCTGCCCAGGCAGGTCTTGAACCCGTGGGCTCAGGCAATCCACTCACCTCAGCCTCCCAAAGGCAGGATTACAGGCTGAGCCACCGAGCCCGGCTTCAAGGCATTTTGTAATCACACTTGACCTCAAGCCCCTGTGAGCAACATTAGATATTGCTGGCTCCTCTAAAAGATGAAAAAAGGTCCTAAAAAGTTTGTCTCATGAAATCAGTGGCAGAGCTAGGCCTAGAATCTATCACTGAAGTGAGTATATTGGTCCTACTACTATATTCATACCATTTTTCCTTTTTACAAATGAAATAAATAATGATAGTGGTTATTTTCTGAACATTTACGATGTACCAGGCACTATGTCAGTGCGTTATAAGCATCATCTTAATGAACTTCATTTAATTTTCCCAATAACCTTATAAAGTGGTTATTATCCCCATCTTCAAGTATATTGTCCAAGGTCATATGGCAAGAATGTGGTGGAATCAGGATTCAAAACAAAGCAGACTGGCTGTAAGCCTCCTGCTTTTAACTACTCTACTTTCTGACACACACAAATATTTGGACACCATAAACCTATATGTGTGCAAGAGATAGATGACTAAACAAAGACAAACTGTAAAAATATTTTTTGAATGCTTTCCTTCTCCTTTAATGTAGTTTTTCTGAGAACTTCCAGAATCAAAGGTGTTTATTTAAAAAAAAATCTTTGGAAAAGAGAGTATGAGCAGCTCCAGGGTTGCCCCAGGCCATGGTGGGGATGATAGTTGCAATTTTCCCCCATTTTCCATTCAAATATCCCTAAATTTGTCTCAGTCATACTGAGTCATCACTAGTTAGAATCCAGCAGGGCAGTAGTAATTGTTCTCAGCACAGATGTGCTGTGTGAAAATGGGAGGGGTTCCTACCACTCTTGACATTTTGCATCTTTCTAGATTTCTGCTTAAAGCTTGAGGAATTCAGCTGTGTTTTAAAAATGTATTTAGATAAGAGGAAGAAAAAGATAAGAGCCACACACACCATCAATTAGCAGGAATAGAAAAAAATTAACATTTTATTTAAGAGCTTTGTTACTGAAAGTTTATTATACCCAGATGCGGCCACTCTGCCCTCTGCTGTGTCTTTGTCCGTATGCCGCCCAGCCAACATGTTCTCCTGCCATCTCTCCATTCACCCTTCAAGTTCAACCCCGGTCTCACCCACATGACTCTGGCTCACACCATGTCTCTCTCTCAGTTGCCAGTTCTATCATCTGTCATTAAAAAATTTCTTAAATTAATTTTTTAACACTTTACTACTGAGAAATAAAAAAAGAAATCCTAAGCCCCTCAAATGACTAAATGGACTCCCTCTTAGCCAAGGGGACCCCAGGTAACATTGAAAACTGAGTTTCTAGCCATAATGGGAGAGGTCAGATACAGGACACACCTTATTATACCCACCCCTCACTAAACGCCACAGGCTTTCTTTCCTAAGACCTAAACAGAAATCAACCCTTTGGAAAGGGCTTGCTCTGCCCCTGAGAGCAACCTGCTGCCTGATGCTGTCCCTCTTTTTTGTGGTTTTGACAAAACAATCGACCAGCATTCCTTTCTGATAAGAGACAAGGACCCTAATCCCAGCACTTTGGGAGGCAGAGGTGAGAGGATTGCCTGAGTCCAAGAGTTTGAGATCAGCCTGGGCAACCTGGCAAGTCCTCCTCTCAATAATAAAAAAAGAAAAGAAAAAAGAAAAAAAGAAGTTGGGCATGGTGGCGCATGCCTGTAGTTCCAGCTACTTGCAAGGCTGAAGAGAAAGGATCGTCTGAGCCCAGCAGGTCGAGGCTGCACTGGCTGTGAGCGTGCCACTGCACTCCAGCCTGGGCAACAGAGTGAGACTCCGACTCAAAATAATAATAACAACAATAACAACAACAACAACAATAATAGACAACTGACCCTGGCATGGTTCTGGCCAGTCTATGGAGGATGAACAGTGAGGGTTTTTGTGTCCTCTGCTTCACCTTTTGATGACAGAGGGCCAAAAACTCCATCCTAGGACCATGTTAATGCTGCCATTTTTTGAACATGGGTCCCATGGAGAGGCATAAACCTCAATTGTGCGTGTACATATTTCTTCTTTCAAAAATACTCATGATTCCTTCTATAGCTTATTAAATATGTATATTGGCTACCTCATTCAGCGTAAATCTCTGTCTTATTCTTCCCACCCTTGAAGTGTCTGTTTTTGGCTTCTGGTCGAAGGCTATGCTTCCCAGCCTATCAGGCCACCTTGCAGGCTATAACCCTTTATGAGAAATAAAATTGCTCCTTTACAAATTTATGAACTGTATCATTCTTCTGTTGACACTATACAGTGTAAGGATGTTATATACTCCTGTTAGTTGAAGTTGGTAGAAAAGGAGAAAGATTTTCTGTTTCATGTATGTTATCCTAAGCTCCCTGGGAGTAGGAATGATGTTTTGCTAATTCTGCTGCCCCTGGCCCACCCCTCATGCTTATGTGTGTGGATAATCTTCACGTTGGTGCTCAGTACATACTTCGCTGACCAGCCTCCACACTTTGTTGTTCCTAAGGGACAGGAATGGACGGGTGGAAGGTAGAGATGGGATAGGGGCTGGTGCAATGGAGAAGAATGTGTCACAGAAGGCAAAAGATTCCACTTGAGCCTTCATAAAAGAGAGTCTAATCTCCAAATCAATAGTGCCAACCAAAGCAGAAGCCAGAGCTCTGATGTGTTTTTACTTTAATCACCCACCTATTCCCCTAGAATATAAATATTATTTCAGATCCAATCCAATGAGTAAGAGTATAGATTAATTATGATCATAAAGCATAAAGAAAATGTTCACTTCAAAATACTCTTAAGAGCTACACTTTGCAGAATGTCTACTAGGTTATCCTTGATACTGCTCTCTTCTGTAGATGAGAAATAAACCAGTCAGAGAAACCCTCTGCTTCCTTCCATCTTCCACTGTGTATCAGCATGTTTCAATGCCATACAAGACATTAGAAAGTAAGTAGTCAATGTTTCCCAGAATAGAAGAGTCTAAGTTATCCCAATGGGAATGGGTAAGATTCAATAGTTTTGAATAGATGATCCAGTCCAATTGCATATTGATTGAGTACTTGCTAGGTGAAAGACTTGGTGGGCTATAGGCATAAGATACAATTCAACTTTTTATTTAAAAAAGTTTATGATGGTCAGGTGTAGTGGCTCATGCCTGTAATCCCAGCACTTTGGGAGGCTAAGGAAGGAGGACCTGCTTGAGCCCAGGAATTCAAGTACAGCTTGGATAACGTAGCGAGACCCTGTCTCAATTAAAAATCTAACCCTTTACACCTGGACATCGTAAATCTAGCAAACCACTTGGATGACCCCTCTCAGGGAACATAAAGAGATCGCTAGTGATTATACAGAACAAACATACACCAGTGCAAATTTTTTTCAAGACTCTGTCTCTAAAAAAATAAAAATAGATATAGATGTATATGAATAAACATATGCTTATATATACATATACATTTTCTTGAAGTTTTGCATTCAAATTGCCTGAAAAAGCAAATAAAGAGATGGAATATATACTGACATATGATCTATCAGTGGAGAAGTGGTTTTTAGGAATCACGAGTGGGTCCTCCCACATCTTCTTTGAACAACACACTATTACATTACAAATTATTAATGTGGGAGGAAGAAAATGAGACTGCATTGTCTGCTCCAATAGAAAAATGCCAGGTGGAAGCTGGGCTCGATAGCTCAGCCTGCAATCCAGTACTTTGGGAGGCTGAGGTGAGTGGATTGCCTGAGCCCGTGGGTTCAAGACCCGCGTGGGCAACTTGGCGAGACCTCATCTCTACAATAAATTAAAAAATGAGCCAGGTGTAGTAGCGTGTGCCTGTAGTTCCAGCTACTTGGAAGGCTGAGGCGGAAGGATCGCCAGAGCCCAGCAGGTCGAGGCTGCGGTGGCCGGGAGCAGTCACTGTACTCCAGTCTGGGCGACTGAGTGAGACTCCAACTCAAAAAAAAAGAAAAATGCCAGGTGGAAGACATAAAAAAATTACTATTGCGCAACATATATCAATGAACCTACAATGCATGATGGTGACTGTTTTACATGTTACCATATGTTAGAAACATATAAGATACAAAATTTTGATATTTTTTGTCATACTGTTTAAAATTCCACTATAAGCCTAATATCATTATAATAAAATAATTGGTTCCAATGCCATACTATTTAATATGAAGTGATTTGGTTTTTACTATTTTGTAAAAAAGTACAACTGAGTTGCTGGTAGGTGATCCACAAGATGTCTCTGAGTGCAAAGGGCTAAAAATTATCCGGGCATGGTGATGCGTGCCTGTAATCCCAGGTACTCAAGAGGCTGAGGCAGGGAGATTGCTTGAGCCCAAGAGTTTGAGGCTTAGTGAGCTACAATTGCACTACTGCACTCTAGCTTGGGCAACAAAGAAAGACTTTGTTAGCCGGGCTCGGTGGCTCAGCCTGTAATCCCACGCCTTTGGGAGGCTGAGGTGAGTGGATTGCCTGAGCCCACGGGTTTGAGACCTGCCTGGGCAACTTGGCGAGACCTCATCTCTACAATAAATCAAAAAATTAGCTGGGCGTGGTAGCACGCGCCTGTAGTTCCAGCTACTTGGAAGGCTGAGGCGGAAGGATCACCGGAGCCCAGCAGGTCGAGGCTGAGGTGGCCGGGAACGGCCACTGCACTCCAGTCTGGGTGACAGAGTAAGACTCCAACTCAGAAAAACAAACTCAAAAAAATACAAAAAAACAACAACAACAAAAAGAAAGACTTTGTCTCTGAAAAAATAAAAATAGGCTGGGCACAGTGGTGCAAGCCTGTAATCCCAGCATTTGGGATTATGAAGAGGAGACCAAGGTGAGAGAATCGCCTGAGCCCACGGGTTCGAGGCCAGCCTGGGCAACTTCGTGAGACCTCATCTCTACAATAAATCAAAAAATTAGCCAGGTGTGGTAGCGCGCTCCTATAGTTCCGGATAAGCTGATGCAGAAGGATCGGCTGAGCCCAGCAGGTCAATGCTGGGGTGGCTGTGAGTGTGCCACTGCACTCCAGCCTGGGCCACAGAGTGAGACTCCAACTCAACAAACAAATAAACAAATAAATAAAACTAGATGTATACATATAAATATATGTTTATATATACATATACTTCTTAGCTTTCTCAGCCAAGAGGACCTGGAAGCAATGACACCAAGCAGCAATGAGCATTCCTAATGCCCAGAACTTGGTTTTGAAATATCATTCTCCACCAAGGGAACAAGGGGTACTTGGAAAAATGATGACTCCAGGGCTGGAGGACAAAAGCACAAGGCAAACCTGATGTATTTTGTTGTGCCAAAG
This sequence comes from Carlito syrichta, assembly GCF_000164805.1. Lineage (NCBI taxonomy): Eukaryota > Metazoa > Chordata > Mammalia > Primates > Tarsiidae > Carlito > Carlito syrichta. The sequence continues at coordinate 153,735 of NW_007246181.1, forward strand.
AAGTGCCCCCAAAATGATAGGGGCATGTAATAAAAATCAAAAAGTTAGCTGGGCATGGTGGTACATACCTGAAGTCTCAGCTTCTCAGGAGGCTAAGGAGGAAGAATCACCTGAGTTCAGGAGGTCGAGGCTGCGGTGAGCTGGGATAGCGCCACTGCACTCCAGCCTGGGAAACAGAGTGAAACTCCTGACTCAAAAAAAAAAAACCCAAAATACAAAAAAATTCAAGGTCACGAAAGACAAAGACTGAACTGTTCTGCATTGAAGGAGGCCAAAGAGATATGACAAATAAATACAACCTGTGATCCTGGATTTAAAAAAAACATGATTGGGACAACTGTGAAACGAAATGGAGCCTATAAATTAAGTGATAATATTGTATCAATATTAGTTTCCTGATTTTGATGGTGGTATTGTGGTTATGTAAATTGTGCCCTTGTTTCTAAGAAATTACACTGAAGTACTAAGAAACAGTAGGACATCTTGTCAGTAACTTGAGAATTCAATTGTTTTCTTAAAAAAGTATGTATGTGCACAGATATGTAAGTGTGGGTGTACATGTGTGTTTGTGAGAAGAGGAGGAAGAGAGAATGTTTTTACTTATTTATTTTAGAGACAGAGTTTTGCTCTGTTGCTGAGGCTAGAATGCAGTGGCACCATCACAGCTCACTGCAGCCTCAAACTCCTGGGTTCAAATGATCATCCCATCTCAGTCTCCCAAGTGGCTAAGACTACAGGTGTGTACCACCATGCCCAGCTAATAATTTTATTTTTTAATTTTTTTTAGAAACAGGGTCCCGCCATGTTGGCCAGGTTGAGATGACTATTAATTGAGGAATCTAGATGAGAGATATATAACAGCTCTATGTATAATTCTTGTAATTCTTCTGTAAATTTGAAATTAATTCAAAATAAATAACAAACATAATTCATTTACAGAGATAATCTAGGCTTGACAAAGCTGGAAAGGTGGGGGCTCTATTTTAACAAAAGTTATTAAAGGGAACTCAGGAGGAGCCGGGCTCAGTGGCTCAGCCTGTAATCCCAGAGCTTTGGGAGGCTGAGGTGAGGGGATTGCCTAAGCCTGCGGGTTCGAGACCCACCTGGGCAACTTGGCGAGACCTCATCTCTACAATAAATCAAAAATTAGCCGGGCGTGGTAGTGCGCAGCTGTAGTTCCAGCTACTTGGAAGGCTGAGGCGGAAGGAATTCAGGAGAAGAACAGACATGGAGTCAGTTCTCTGAGTACCTCAGAGTAGAGTGAAGAAAGTGCTTATCAAGAAACCTCTCCTGCAAGAATTAGCCAAAGGAAATCAATATATATATCCCAAGAGCAGAAGATATATTAACTTCCTCCTTGAGCATAAATAAAAATTGAGGGCAACTCTTCGGGTTCCCTCCAGCTGTGGAAGCTTTTCTGTACTCTTGATTAATCCTGCTTTGCCACTTTCAAAATAAAATAATAATAATAATTAAGAAAGCCAATTCAAGCATTCAAAGGCAACTTAGCCCCTTGCTAAAGAGGTGGCGGCAGGAACATCCCTGCTTCCTGTCTCCTTCCCAGGTACTGGCTCTGTAGTCCTCCTACTGCTGCTTGGCTTTTGGCTGGGATGGGTGCTGCCAGAACTTTCCGTGGGTAGGTGGAAGGCTGGGGAGAAGAGAAGTGGACCCCATACCAGGCCCAACAGAAAGCCAGCAGCACTGATAAGGCCACCCATCCACATTGGAGTACTGAGCAAGATCAGAGGGAGGGCAGGGCAGGTCCAGTTCCTGAATACTGTTTACTGTGTTTCAGGACCCAGTGTGCCATCTTGTTTCATCCTCACCACAAAGCATTATTACCCTCACTGTGGTGGGCATTATTACCCTCAATGTGGAGAGGATAAAACAAACTTGGAGAGGGTAAGCAGTGTGCTCAAGGTCCCAGGCTAGAAAGCGCAAAGCTTCACATCCAGGTCTGTCTGGCATCAGGCCCACATGTTTTCCACTACACTGCGTTGGGTGTCTGTCCTCTGCGAACTTACAGATGTTTTAAGATTTTCTGCCCTTGCAGATTTCTGAGTCAGAGCTACAGCAAAAGTAGTAATTTGCACAAAATCAGTCCCCACCTGAGTTCCTTCCCCAGCCTCAGGATTCTTTTTTTGAAAGAAGGAAGGGATTCTGAGAACGCCTTGAATTACACTCAAAACAGTGTGTGGGTATATGTGGATTTTTTTGACAAGAGGGTCTATGTCTTTCACTGCGTTCTTTAAAGCATCCATGACTTTTAAAAGGTGAATAACCAGCCGGGCTCGGTGGCTCAGCCTGTAATCCCGCGCCTTTGGGAGGCTGAGGTGAGTGGATTGCCTGAGCC
>NW_007246181.1:156288-160521 GCF_000164805.1 Carlito syrichta
ACAGAGTGAGACTCCAACTCAAAAAAAAATAAATAAATAAAATAAATAAATAAATAAAAGGTGAATAACTACTGCTTTAGGCATTATTTCATGTGATTCTCTCTTTTCACAGATGAGGAAGTGGAGCCCTTTAATTCTATTTTCTACTTCAAGTTTTTGCTGTTTATTCTGGAGCGACAATAGCACAACCTACGCAGTTCCCCGAGTAGCCTCTGCTACTTCCCTAGTGCTGTGGAAACATCCTAGTGAGGCCAAACAGCAGGATAAGTGGCCAGCACTTCATTTTTAATAGAGAAACGGAGTCCCCGAGGAAGGGAGGGTTGGCTCTTTGCCCAAAGTATCATGAACAATGGGTATACTTTGTATAAATCAGGGTCATGTGAAAAAAGTGGATATCAGAATTATAGTAGTTCAGAGAAATGACTCTTTAGGTAGGTTTGGGGAAAGAATGTGGTTATCTCAGACATGTGCTTTAAACTCTGCACTCAAACTTTTTATTATAAAAATTTGGGTTGATAAGAGAAGACGGGGCTTTGGCTGAAAATAGTCTTCCCGATGGATTACTCTAAGACCTGTTACTCTAATAGACAAATAACCAATCCTCTTTCCTGCCCTTCAGAGGTGTCCTACTAACTTCCTGGGAAGAAATTTTTGAATGCAGAAGACAGAACGGAATGAACAGATAGTGACCAATGCTTCTCTCTGTGGCTGCTGGACACACACCCAGCACATAGAAAGGAGAAGGTCAACTGGGCCTTTACAAGGCAAACATCAGCAAGACAACTATTTGGGGGTGGGTGAGGGATTTGCATTTGATAACATAGAAGCTACTGTACAAAGTTCATTTTCTGGGATTTTAATATGAAACATTATAAAAAGCAGGAATCTATAAAATCAAATAGGTGAATAATATTGATCCACAATAGAGTTTCTACTTAAGACATTCTTTTGATCTTATAGTTTACCCTTGAGAATTGCTTGGAACAAGCATCTGCTAACCCATGACAGAAGCATAAAAAAAGAAAAAAAAAAAGATGGGGCCATCAGGGCCTAAGTGCTTTCCCAGATAACATCCTTCAAGAACTTTCCCACAGCCAGTGCTAACCTCCTTGCATGAGCCGCCCTCTGGTCTCTCCTAAGTGCGTTCTTCAGGCTATAAGGTCTCCTCTCAGAGCCCAGGCCACCCTGTCTCCTGTCACCTTGGCCTACTCCAGAAACCTGATCTCTCCAAAACCTGCCTTCTAACATGGAAGGGCATTCAGCAGTTATTCTGGCTGTGGACAAAGATTCAGAAATGAGGAGGAGTCTTCCTCCTTTGCTAATTCCCCTCACACAAACAATGGACACCAGAACATGAACACACTCTTTGGCTATGAACAAAGTTGACTGTGACGGGTTGCCTTACAAAAATCACTGAAAGTCGTGAGTTTGTGGAAAGCATATACTATTTAATTAAATTAATTAATTAATTTATTTTTTGAGTTGGAGTGTCACTCTGTCACCCAGACTGGAGTACAGTGGCCACTCCCGGCCACCGCAGCCTCGACCTGCTGGGCTCTGGTGATCCTTCCGCCTCAGCCTTCCAAGTAGCTGGAACTACAGGCGCGCGCTACCACACCCGGCTCATTTTGATTTATTGTAGAGATGAGGTCTTGCCAAGTTGCCCAGGTGGGTCTCGAACCCGCGGGCTCAGGCATCCACCCACCTCAGCCTCCCAAAGGTGCGGGATTACAGGCTGAGCCACCGAGCCCGGCTAAGCATATACTATTTTAAATGGATGATTCATAAAATAAAATCAAAATCCATGAGTCCATACTGATATAAGTAAATAAACAAATGGGAAAGAAGAGAAAACTCTTCCTTACAGTAGAACTCCAATTAGAAGATATAGAAGACATGATTTAAACAGACAATCAACATTTGGCAAACAGTACAAAAATAATTGCTTCAGGCAGGAATTATCAAGAGATGCCAAAATGAGTGGGCAAAAATGTGATGAGAAACAGGATGTTTCTCAAAGTATTCCCCCATAAGATACTTATTAATTACAAAAAGAAAAACAGTAACTTCACAGTGGAGAAAGTTGGCAGGCACCACCTTAAGCAAGTAATCAAAGTTAACATCAGCAGTAATGGACAAACCAACATGATGTGCCTCCTGATATAATGTCCCAAGAAGGATATAATGTCACTTCTATAGTATTCTTGCCAAAAAAAAAAATGGATTTCATCAACAAAAAATGAACAAAAATTGAGGGCAATGGACAAAATAGCAGGTCAATATTCCTTAAAGGACATGAAAGGCAGAGAAAAGAGGAAGAAATATTCAAGATTAAAGGAGACCAAAGAGATCTGACAGCCAAATGCATGATTATTGGGTTCTGGACCAGAAAAACGACATTGATGGGACAATGTTACCTTCTTGATTTTGATAACTACGGTTATATAAGGTGTTACAATTCTCTCGAAAAGAGTATGTGAGAATTTTTCGCCCTATTTTGGTAACGTTTTAAAGACTAACTTATCTCAAATAGAAATGTTAAATTATACTTGGAAACATATACATTAGAGATTAGGCTTTCTTACAATATCTAGTGCCTGATGTTGTAAAGCTTTGTGGGCTGACATATGCCAGGGCTTAACAAGGGCTCAACACCCACATGAGAAGGGGGTGTTGGGATCCATATGAGACCTTATTAGGGTCAAACTCAGGCTTCTGAGATTTATAGATACAATAAATCATAACATCCACAAGATATAAAAATATCAACAGGTTTCCAACGAGGGTTACAGGCACGCCCAGCCCCTTCTTCAGCCTCTGGAAGGAGTTGTGCCTAACCATGACTGGAGGAAGGGAGAAATGCAGGCAAAAAACAGCAAAATGTTCATCACTCACTTGTCTTGGGACTCAATATACACGTAGAGATGAGGCTCAAAACACTTGGAAACAATGCCATGAAATGGATTATCTGGGACTTTAGGCTTCTTTGGCTGTAAAGAAAAAGAAAAGGAAAGAAAAAAGAAACCCTATACTTTGAGGAATCTTTGCAAATTTTCAAGCAAGTTCAAAGAATACATCACTTCAGAGTTCACTTCTGACTTATAGATAAGTGAGCACTCAATGTAACTAAAGTGGAAATAATGTGTTATGATTCATCCCAGTTTGTGAAAAAGAAGTCAGCTTTGTTAGCATCATTTACTTGCTTTGTATGATGAAAGATTTACTGCTACTTTGATAACACATGCGTTTTCAATTTGGAAGCTAGTCATCATCTGACTAAGGTTTTGAAATTTTAATTCCTGGCTAATAACAGCATCTTGTACTTGTACAGTGTTTTAGAATTTATAAAGTGCTTTCACACGATTTAATTTTGATAGCCTCCATTTACTGATTGTTATTATTGGCCATGCACGTTGATACCAAATAACATGCCATTTATTCTTCACAATAATCTTCCATGCAGGTATAATTATTGCTATTTTATATGTCAAAAAATGGAGCCTCAGAGGGTTCTAACGGCCTGCCCAAACTAGAACTCTTTCTAGTATATCATTATTTTCCTGCAATGCTTCCTAGACTTTTGAATTTCATCAACAAGTAAGTGTAAGAAAAATGACGGTAGGGAACCAATATGGGGTTGTTAGCTTTTGATCTGTTGTTACCTTCTATACCATGAGTTCCTAAAACAAAAAACATTTTATATCCTCAAGTTTTATAAGAATAAAACAGCAGCATAAAGGCAGTCCTTTGTAAGAAACAACAGTTAGTACTTTTTACCAGATAGACAGACTACATTGTCTTTTTTTTTTTTTTTTGCCTTAGACAATTAAAACACTAGACCAACACTGGTCCCACATTGTTCCCTGGAAATCACTGATAAACAGGACATTCGGTGGGCAAAAATTAAAAAACTATATTTGCTACTTAATTTTTTGCCAAACAATAAAAAAAAAAAGCAAGGCTCTCCCTATATATTACTTTCTATTGCAACAAAAATGTCAATTCTGTCTACTGTCAAATGTCCACAGGATGATGAACCAAAGACATTTTGTTGGGGATGATATTAGAGCACAGTTTGGATGTAAGCTGCCATCTATAATGTACTTGTTAAGTTGAACTGTTATCATTTAAAAAATCATTTTATTGAGATATGACTGGCATGTTAAAAAGTTCTATAGCCGGGCTCAGTGGCTCAGCCTGTAATCCTGTGCCTTTGGGAGGCTGAGGTGAGTG
>NW_007246181.1:160656-183348 GCF_000164805.1 Carlito syrichta
AAAAAAAAAAAAAAAAAAAAAGTTCTACAAATTTAACGTATACACCTTGATCAGTTTTAGGATAAGTATACACCTGTGAAACCATCATAACCATCAAGGTCATAAATATATCTGTCACCTAGTCAAGTCTCCCTGCTCCTTCTCCTTCCTTTCTCCTTCCACCTTCTTCTTCTCCTTCCCTCCTCCTCCTCCTTCTTCTTCTCCTTCCTCCCTTCCTCTTCATGCTCACAGCCACCACAGCCTTGACCTGCTGAGCTCAGGCAATCCTTTCCACCTCAGCCTTCCACGTGGCTAGAACCACAGGTATGTGCCACCATGCTTGGCTAATTTTTTTGATTTATTGTAGAGACTAGGTCTTGCCAAGTTGCCCAGGCTGGTCTCGAATCCCTGAGCTCAGGCAATCCTCTTGTCTCTGCCTCCCAAAGTGCTGGGATTATAGGAATGAGACTCCCACGCCCAGCCTAAATGTCAGTTTTAGACAGAGACCACTCAATCCTGTACTTAACTCTTTTCCCTTTTCATCTTCCAAGAGTTCGGTGTCTGACCAGGCTCGGTGGCTCAGCCTGTAATCCCAGCACTTTGGGAGGCCGAGGTGAGTGGATGGCCCTGAGCCTGCGGGTTTAAGACCAGTCAGGCAACTTGACGAGAACTTGTCTCAAAAATAAATAAAAAATTAGCTGGGCGTGGTAGCGGGTGCCTGTAGTTCTGGTTACTTGGAAGGCTAAGGCAGATGGATCACCAGAACCCAGCAGGTCGACGCTGGGGTGGCCGTGAGTGAGCCACTGCACTCCAGCTTGGGTGATGAAGTGAGACTTCAACTAAAAAAAAAAAAAAAAAAAAAAAAAAGTTCTGTGTCTGTAATTTTTTGGCAGGTTTCTAGAAACTCTGGTCATGCCTAAGAATAACTACAATCTGGGCTATCTGTTTGGTTACCTGGAAGCCACTACCAGAGTCAGGCCTTAGACTGAGAATACAATAGCCCCTCAGGCACCACACAAGACTAGTTCATTGAGTTTGAATTTGCTGGATCCAAAGCTCCACACCTCAGTGCATAGATGCCCTGGGAATTTTTCTGCACATCCATTAGTTTAAAATGGAAGATCCGGCGGGAGTAGTGGCTCATGCTTGTAATCCCAGCACTTTGGGAGTCCAAGGCGAGAGGATTGCCTGAGCCTACGGGTTCGAGACCAGCCTGGGCAGCTTGGCGAGACCTCATCTCTACAATAAATAAAAAATTAGCTGGGTGTGGTGATGCACACCTGTGGTTCTAGTTACTTGAATGGCTGAGGCAGAAGGATCATTTGAGCCCCGCAAGTCAAGGCGGTGGTGGCCGTGAGTGTGCCACTGCACTCCAGCCTGGGCGACAGAGTGAGACGCCAACTCAAAAAAATAAAATAAAATAAAATGGAGGATCCGTGGTGGAGTATGAGGGTGGTGGCCCTCACCCATTTGTTCTATCTTTTCCAAGTCAGTATCTATTTTTTGTTAGCTTATTCTTTTCAATAAGGTGATTTGTGAAATGAATAGAAAAACATGATTTGTCTAACTTCATAAGACTAGATATCATTATTTTAGATTTGGTAAATATGGTTATATACCTAGATTTTTTTTATTAATTAAAATATAACAATCCTAAGAATTATAATGATCATTTTATATATAATTTTTGTTCTTTCTTTGAGGAAAATATTCACATTCTGCAAGACAACTTCTGGTGATTATAAACAAGATTTTACATAACATAGAATGCTGTCATTTTAAAAATCAACATATATATTTTGTATTTGTCTTCCTTGACTTGCTAATTAACATGTACTTTCCCAACTATTAGCAATATTTCATCACTTAAAAATGGCTACCTTCTGAAATGCAAATAAAGCAATACAGATTATAGATTATAGTATTGTACTGATGTTAAACTTTCTGATTTTGATCTGTGGTAATATAAGTGCATGTTCTTCTTCTCAAGAAATACATGCTGAAATAGGGGTAAAGGGCATTATATTATGTTTCCAACTTACAAATTGCTCTGAAGTGGGGAAGTGGGGAAGAAATGATAAAGTAATGTAGAAAAATGTTAACTGCTGAATCCAGGTGAAAGGTGTTTGGGAGTTCCTTGTAATAGTCTTACAACTTTTCTCTTAGTTTAACTTTTTTTAAAGTAAAGAATAACATAAAAACTTGGGGAATGGGTACCAGTGGTCTGGCAGAAAATCCCAGAGACAGCAATGGAATACTCAAGTGCCACATCACCAACAGCCTGCATAGCTCGGAGGATGACACCGTGTGAGAAAACACAGGCACACATGCCTGAGTGAAAAAGGGGTTTGGATCAATTTCCAGGTCTCGATGATGCACTGTAGTTATGTTAGCTGTCACCCTTGGGGGACCCTGCATGTGAAGAGGTTTTAGAAATGTCTTCATGTGTTTATATTGATTGTAGTTTCCTTTTTATATATGCACAATAGTGATATATGATTTTTAAAAATCTATGTCTGAATAAGTCTGATGGGCTCCTTTGGTAGTATAAATTACAGACTGTAAGTGTTATAAAAGAAAATGGCCACATGATATTCCAACAAACTCCTCCTGGTCTACCTTCCCCAAGTCCTGCACTTGATGGGGCTCCACAGGACACTCAGAAAGCTGTCTGATCAGGCAGTGCTATAGCATCCCACCCCTCCCTGCAGGTGACTGCTCTGCCCTGCCTCTGCCCACTAATAGACTCTTCTGCAGTGAGGAGAAATGCTTGGCCCTGTCACAAAGCACCCACGTCCTCTTGTAGCATTTTAAGTGTGACTGAAGCAAGAGGGAACAATGAAAGGCATTGCCTGAAGTTTCCTTTTTTCTACTTTTTTTCTGTAGGGCTGCCTCCTGCCTATGGCTGCTTTATGAATGTGCTTGTGTATAGATCATAGATGATGGAATATCAGCTCAAACTGGTGTCTCCCTTTGCATTAAACCACTCCCCAAAGGGTTGATTCTCAGCTTCAAGACTATACTAAATCATTTGGCAGTAGCATTCAGGCTCAGTTTCTGAGTGTGTGAATTCTGTCCAAAAGCTGCAGATGTTTAAGCTATTTCCTCCTGGAGTTTGATGGAATAATAAAAGGTTACTGCTGTCACAGTAAGGAGGTCTGCAGCTGGTCCCATTTCCTTTTATTACTATCCAATGTAAACAGATTAAATCTAACTGCTCGGATCACCAGAAGGGTACATTTTAAAACTAGAAATTCCTTATTTTTTCTTTCTCTTTCTTTTTATACTTTGAGTACCCCCAGTTCCCTTTCAGATGTCATTTTCTATCACTGGCACTCCCTTGGTAACTGATTGTTCAGGTCCCATTGTAAATGAAATACCTCTTTTCAAGTTCACTCTCCCTTTTCAATAGCCAGGCGTAGGATGCAGTAGCGAGCAGGGCATGACCCTTACCTTGAAGGCCAACTGCTTACTGACTGCAGCAGTGCATTGGGTTAGGTGACCCAGGGAGCCACTAGGGGTCTTCCCTCCCACCACCTCTGGCTGACTTCACCACTAGCACCGGTGGAGTCCCTCCCACAGGGCTCTTGTACTTGCTGTGTACCCAGCTCCAGAAGTCAACAGACTGCTGCGAAGAGGGAGATCCTGGAGCTCCCACCTAATCAGCCACAGGCAAGACAAGTGCCAGTGAGGCAGGCAGCAAGAGGTCAGGAACGGCATGTGAGCAGGTGTTAATCACTGGTGTATAAGCTTTACCACTCATGAGTAACAAACAGCCCATGGACTTGTGGGTTTTATTTTATTTATTTATTTTTAAAATATTTTATTTAAAAGATGTGAGGTACCATTCAGGATTCTGTGTACAATATAAGTAGACATCGTACAGGTAAAGTTTGGGCCTCCCTTTGGTCCCCACTTTGCCTTGTGTGAGATCAGGTACCCTTACTGATGCTGTGTCCCCACTCCCACCCTGGCAGGTATCCTGCTACTGCCAGTCCCTTTCTTATAGTATTAGTAAATGTTCAGGGTCCACTTATGAGTGAACATATGGTAGGTACTCTGTTCTTTGTCACTGTGATAGATCACTGAGTATTATAGACTCTACATCCATCCAAGTTGCTATGAAGTCCGTATGCTTGTCCTTCTTTGTGGCTGCATAATATTTCATTGTGTATATCTACCACAACTTCATTTGTTTGTTTTTTTGTTTTTAACAGACATAAAAGCCCTGGTTCAAAGGAAATTTTACCTGAAAGTTTATAATACAAAATGACTCAAAATAAAACTGCTCTGATTACAGGGACCTAGATCCTGGTTCTCCTCCAGCTTCCACAGTGACATTTAATGGAGCACCAAGGAATACAGTTTGAAAATCATTAGCCCTTTCTAAAGATAAAGAAACTAGGGAAGTCTAGAGGGAAAAATAATCTATCTAAGGTAACACGGTCAGTTAATGGCCAGACCAGAGTTCAGCATTTCCCCCACCATATACTGTTTTATCCATGTATTTTTCAGATATCAGTGTTCTGTCTTCTTAGAATGAGCAGGTCTTAGTCCTCACAACAGTAACTTCAAGCTTCCATGATAAATAAAAAGTTCCAAGAGAAAGAAAAATCATATTTTACCTGGCAGAACTGATTTTGTAGGCATGAAGTCTAACTATCACAATCTAGTTAAGCAACATTCAGAGATGACTAGCCACAGGGATCACTGTGCTGAGTGTTTAGCTGCTCACTTTTGAAAATGACATTAGCCACTACCACTGGGGAGACACGAGGGCCCTGCAAATAGCGGCACTATTACACAAAGCATGCTCACAGCGGGGGACCCGATGTGCACAGAGGGCACATCAGAAAAACGAGCTCTACATCCAGACCCCACTTTCCATCCAAGTTCTAGCTCCCAAGATGTCAGAACTGCATTTGTTTAGTTAGAAAAAAATGCTTTGTTCTCTCCCCTACTAGCCAAGAATATGATGGATTTAAGTCAACGACATCTAACCCTACATGTCCCTGGGATACAACTTCAAGATAGTCACTAGTTCTCTTCATTCACTTCTATTCCTGAGATTCATTTCTATGTCCTCCACTCTTTACTGAAACATGAAGGTATCAACTAAAGCACACTGGGAAAGAGCTCTAGTTTCTGACTTTTAGACCTGACTTCCAGTCTTAGCTCCTCCACTTCTAAAACTGTGCAACCATGAGACAATCGCTTAACCTCTCTGAGCTGCAGTTTCATCACCTACAAAGTGAGGAGCAGGCATTGTGAAGATAAAATAAAAGAGAACATGTTAAAGACTTTTAAATTACAAGGCACTATAAAAATGTGAGGTAGCCGGGCTCGGTGGCTCAGCCTGTAATCCCGCGCCCTGGGAGGCTGAGGTGAGTGGATTGCCTGAGCCCATGGGTTCAAGACCCGCCTGGGCAACTTGGCGAGACCTCATCTCTACAATAAACCAAAAAATCAGGCGGGCATAGTAGCGCGCGCCTGTAGTTACAGCTATTTGGAAGGTTGAGGCAGAAGGATCACCGGAGCCCAGCAGGTCAAGGCTGCGGTGGCCAGGAGCGGCCACTGCACTCCAGTCTAGGCGACAGAGTGAGAATCCAACTCAAAAAAAACAACAAAAAAAGTGAGGTATTCATTTTATTACAATTATTTAATCAGTGGACCAGACACATTTTATCACCCCACTTCAGAACTGCTTCTGGGAGTTCTGTTCTCTTAGCTTCTGCACCTAACCTTGCTGTGCTGGGGATGTGGGGCTAGTTGCAAAGTACAAGGCTGTGGGTTTCCCCAAACTGGTCTTCCCCGTCAGTCTCCCTTTTGGTGGTGTCTGGAGCAAAACAATACATCAAATAATCCTCTAGCAGCCAAGTATAGAAAATTAAAAAGAAGAATCACTAATCCAGAAAGGAAAAGTTCTGATTTATTGCTCGAACTTCTCGTCATAAAATGGCAGTGAAACAAAAACACCATTCTGTAGGATGAAGGGAGAGGAAATTTAAAGTTGGACAGAAAAATCCAAAGGAAATTAAAGTGCTGGTGTGCTCTGAAAAGTAACTCTCCAAACATGCCACTGGTCACTTAGATATTTCCAGGCCTTCCCAATGGCTTCCAGACCCAAAGTGATCAGCTTACACTGTGTAGAGGCCTCTCCTAGCTGATGGTGCTGCTAGCTTCACAGGATCACTCAGTCTCTCACATCATCACTGTTCCAGATGAGAGTATAACTGAAAGTTAAGCTGACAAGTTCAAGAGATGATGAATGAGGCAGAGCAGAATTCTGCTGGCCCCACTGCATGGGCTAATTAAGCCTATACGTGCTGCTAAATCCTCGTGGTGAGCAGAGACATGGGGCAGGGAAGGCTGCCCTTTTACGCAGATTTCTAAATGCACTTTCAGATAAAGGCCTTCTGTAAAGACCACCAAAGCTGTCATCTCTGAATGAGCCTTTGATCAACAGCTGAAGGATCAAATCTGGAGCAAGCTGACCCATTTTCAGAAACAAACATTAGATGGATTACCTGTAGTAACGCAAACCAGACTTACGTGATCTAAATCTCCTTTCTCTGTTGCCAGCTCCTCCATCTCTGGTGTTGGCTCATCTTCCAGGAAGGGATTGGTAGATGCAAGTGGAGACTCAATCTTTTTCTATTAAGTAGACATGAGAAAGAGACAGGTATTTTCTCCGCATATTTGACAGCTTTCTCCACTGATCTGCTTTTCCCAATTCTCCCCAATAGTTAAATCATGAAATCTGATCTAATAAACAAGAATGGAGGCAACAGGATCACATCCTTAGTTCTAGGCCTTCACACTGCCTTCCCATCTTTCTTTACTGGCCACCCATGATAATTCTTGTCTGGCTAAAACTCTCATTCATCCTTCAGCCCTCAAGTCAGAAATCCCTTCTTCTGGGAGCCTCCCCCGTCTGTTGGGTTTGGGTTACATGTCCCTGTCACATGCTTCCTATCCATGCTGTATGTGCCTTATAAAGGTAGCTATTAAAATACTGCAATTGTCCATTTATTTGTTTTCTGCCCTCTAGACTCCATAATGGCAGAGATTAAGTCTGTCTTGCTCCCCATTCTATCTCTGGTGACTGGCAATGTATCAGTACATATAAGTGATGCCAGATGGGTAAGAACAAACTACAAAGCTAATCTCATGTGTTCTAGATTACAGACAGAAATCGCTTTCAAAATATGTCGCACTGCAACAGCCACAACAGAAAACTTCTTGAGAAAAATTACTTCCCAGCTCCCAAATATGACCACTATTTCAAAACATATCACTGATTGGGACCACAGGCCAGTGGGAAAGTTGGAGGCAAGAGACATGGGTTTTAGCTCCATCCATGCGACACGGCCAAAGCATCCAGCTTCTCTGAGTCAGAGTAGCTTCATCTGCTGAATGAGGATGTAGTCACAGGACTATCTGAAGGATCAAATGTGATAAAGTGTATGAAATTCTAGAATAAGTGCATGATGCATATAAGGGTCATGATGATGTTAATTTCAGTGCAACTACAGAATTGAGACAGCTCTTTGGAATTTTTTTTAATGTCATTTTTTTACTATTTTGACCTAGAGTTGTTGTTTATACCTGGAAGCTGGGAGTTTTAGCAGAAAAGAAGCCAAGTAGATAAGCAGGATAAAAGGGGTTGGTTGGTGCTGGGAATGAGGGAATGGGGCGAGGGATGGCTCTCTGGAGGCAAGAAGCTAAATGGAGAAGGAGTTTCTAAAAGTATTTGTGATATTTTAGCTAATACCAGAGGATCAATGTGAACTAATCCCTAAGCCAAGAGGGGCAGCAGATGGACGATAGTGCGAATGACTTTGCCAAATGCCAGGACATCATCTGAAGTTATTACAAATAAAAAACCAAAAACAAAACTTAGACACAAAAACCAAAAACCACACCTGGGTCTGGTTTTGGCTTTATGGCAATCCTGCTGACAATCATTTCAACTATTTAATTCTTGGCCAAAACACTTGGATACTATTTATGTAGACAAATACAGCCTTTGCACATGAGAATGCCGTGTGATGACTGCATTTGCTCAAGGTAATCATTAAGAAGACAATGATTTTTGTGATATCCTGGTGAGGAACAATATGGCCTAACAACCAGACAAGCATTTCAAATTTGCACACTCCAAACTTTAACTTCTATACCTGATATGAGAAACAAAAAATCTCTATAAACTTAGAGCTATTTTTAGAAAGCAATATTTCTAAGCTTTAGTCATCTCTTTAAGGGTTGCTGGCATTTTAGGGAGATGGGAATAGTAAGAAAGAGAATCTTCCAAGTTTAATTTTCAACAACAATAAAAAATTAAATTAGCTAATAAAATTAGATTCCTGATTCCACTGGCTTCATCTGGGTTTTGGGATCATGCTGTTAAGTTGGGGCACTATGATTCTAAGTCTCTTGGTCCTTTGTAGATATGAAAATCAAGTCAGTTAACTAAAGTCAAAACCTTTGTTTAGGCCAGGCGCATGGCTCAGCACTTTGGAAGCTTGAGGTGGGAGTATTGCTTGAGGTCAAGAGTTCAAGACCAGCCTGGGCAAGGTACTGAGGTCTCAGTACTATAAATAATAAAAACAAATTAAAAAAAAAAGTTTTCTGGGCTCGGTGGCTCAGCCTGTAATCCCGCGCCTTGGGAGGCTGAAATGAGTGGATTGCCTGAGCCCGTGGGTTCGAGACCTACCTGGACAACTTGATGAGACCTCATCTCTACAATAAATCAAAAAATCAGCCGGGTGTGGTAGCGCGTGCCTGTAGTTCCAGCTACTTGGAAGGCTGAGGCGGAAGGATTGCCAGAGCCCAGCAGGTCGAGGGCTGTGGTGGCCGGGAGCGGCCACTGCACTCCAGTCTGGGCAACAGAGTGAGATTACAACTCAAAAAAACAAAAAACAAAACCAAAAAAAAGTTTTCTGCGTAATCATTCAGTGATAGAAACAGGATTTGAATTTTTGAGCTAAATGTTCCTCATTTACTGCTAAGTCTTCCAAGGCTGACAATAACATCTCATAATTATAATGTGTTATTGGAAACCATGGCAAAAAGTAAATGCCAGTGAAGTGGATTGAGGGTGTTGTTGGGCTCTACTCTCCCTGGTGTAGAGTGTCAAGTGAATAAATAAAGCGGCAAGAAGTAAAACATAAAAGGCAGCACTGAATAAGCAGAGCGATATCTGAGGCAGTAAAAGAGGGGCTTTTTGTTTAGTGTACTGGGCTAGAAGTCCCGAGGTTTCTTTCCTGTACCCATAGTCAGTCCCTCCTGACACACTGATGAAATGACCAAGGGGAGTCATGAGCACGAAGGAGTTACAGGTTCATTCATCTGTGGCACACACATTCCAAGTGTGGACCACGTTAGGACAGCAAGGGCAGTTCATTGATTCATTCATCACTCAACAAACGAATGTGTTGGGCACTAAGAGTCAAACAGTGAGCCAGACAGATTATTCTCTGCCCTCAAGGAGATTAGAGTCTGCTGGGGGAAACAGGCTTTAATCAAATAATTACACAAACATGGATAAGGGCCAAGAAGGAAAAGGAGCAGTTGTTACAAAAGCGTGCAACAGAGGGTCACAGAAAACTTCCCTAAGGAAATAGTGTTTAAGCAAGAATATCTGGGCACAGGAAATACTATAAACTTGTCATTCATTCAACAATTATGTACTCAGCATCTACTCTGTTGCAAGACGCCTTCTATGCACTGAGTGAGACAGACAGGGAGGGAGGCGCTGTGATGAAAAGAATTTAGGAACAGGGTGGGCTGGCATGAGGGTGGGGAAGTGCTTCTAATACTGGGTCATCAGAAAAGGCCTCTCTGAGGAGGTGATAGTTGAAAACAAGAAGGAGCTAGTCAGAAAGAATCTGGGTAAGGGTACTCTCAGCAGGGTGACCAGGTCAAAGGCTGGAAAGAGCTTGGTGAGTCTGAGGGACAGAAAAGAGGACAGAGACATGAGGTAAAGAGGTAGCAGGAGCCCAATCACAGAGGCTGTTGTGGGCCGTGGCAAGGGCAGATTTTCCTCTCACTGTAATTGGGTAGCCATGGGGTACTTTAAACAGGGAAGTGGTATGATCTAATTTGGATTTTTAAAATGTCAACCACTGCTGTGGGAGAATGGACTATAATGAAAGCAAAAGACCAATTTAAGAGGCTGCTACAGTGTTTTGGGCAAGAGCTGATGGGAAACTGAACTAAGTTGGTAAGAAAAGTACCCAGATTTGGGACATATTTAGGGGATAGAACCAAAAGAGTGGAAGTGAGGTGAACTCAAGAAAGGAGTCAAGAATCACTCATTTTTTAGCCTGAGCAACTGTGTAGCTGGTATTGCCCTTAACCAAGATGAGGACTCTCATGTGATGGTGAGGGCACAGGCTCTGGATCTGACAAGCATGGTTTTGAGTCATGGTTTTGAGCAACATACCCTGGTTCTACTACTGGGTATGTTGCTTAACATCTCCAAGTCCCACTTCTCTTTTCTGCAATGTGAAGGGATATTAATCTGCCTCATAGAGCTGTCATGAGGATTAAATGAGGAAATGTATTTTGAGCACAAGATATACAGTCATGTACCATATAATAACATTTTGGTCAATGGTGGACTGCATGTATGGCAGTGGTTCCATGAGACTATAATTGAATATCATGGAATAGTCTGCACTATCTAGATTTGTGTAAGTATACTCTATGATGTCTGCACTATGATAAAACTGCCTAACAACACATATTTCAGGATGTATCCCTGTCATTAAGCAATGCAGCTTAACACACTGTGTAGCACACAGGGAAAAGCTCAGTAAGTGGGAGCTTTCAGCAGTATTTAATGGGGATAAGCAACTGAATAAGGCAGACTATTGTTGTGCTTCTCTTAATGAAGCAACTCCCAGAAGGGAAAGAAGTGGGAACACAAGGCTAAAGGTCTTGCAAAAAGAATTCCTTTTAATCACCTCAAGTAGAATCCTATCCCTACTATTTGTCTCTTTGGGATCTCTCCGAGAAATGGAAGCAATGGGCCCATCAACTTACAAGTGCACACTGAACTGCTCCCTTCTGCCCTTGTCTACAACAAAGCCCTCAAAGTACTGCACATGCCACCCACCACCCTGCTGACAACATTATGTTACAAAACCTTGAGGTGTGGATGTACACTTCTGCTATCTAGAGGGCTATGCTTCTGCTCAGATTAATTTGCTGTGAAAAAAGAACAAGTCTTTGCAGGGAACAGTCACTAGCATAACGCAGCCTTCTGTACAAGATCCCTGTTGTCAGAGTCAACCAGATCACACTTCTCCGTCCTGCTTTGCAGCTGTCATAGACCATAGAGAATTACAAGTTTGGGTTAGTTTTCTTAGTAACTCAAATGACATATTCCATGAATTCTTGGGCTGCTAAATAAAGCCAAAAATTTGCCAAGAAGTAAATGACTTTCCCATTTTAAAATAATTAATTCTCTTTGTTGTGATGACAGTTGATTTCCAGTCACTACAGGAAAGCAAAATTAATTCTTCACATAGAAATTCCTACTGATTAAATCACATGGGATTTCCAGCACCTCCACAATAAGGGCCATGGACAGCCAGGCCATCTAATTTACTGCTAGGAAGACAGAGTCTGGCTTTAGTCAGTAGCATATCCATATCTGAGTCTGCCTGCACAAATCCCTTTTTGAGGCCCTGGCTGGACATGTAAAATTATCAAAGAAGAAACTCTGAAATTTAAGACGAACTTTTTTCGTTTCCCTGGAGGAGAAAACTTTCAGTTATGAGATGAAAGTTCCACAATTTCTGCATTTCTCATTCCATAAATGCTTTGCTCCAGCCCAATTTCTAATTTGTTCTTAAAGAGATGGTTTAGGGGCTTTAGCTGATAGTAAAGATGGCAAGCACAGGGCTGTGCACACCTGGTGTTTACTAGTATTGGGATCATTCACTTGCTACCACAATGTTCATTTCTTTTCTTTTCTTTTTTTTTTGAGTTGGAGTCTCACTCTATCGCCCAGACTGGAGTGCAGTGGCCACTCTCGGCCACCTCAACTTCGACCTGCTGGACTCCAGTGAGACTTCCGCCTCAGCCTTCCAAGCAGCTGGAACTACAGGCGCGTGCTACCATGTCCAGCTAATTTTTTGATTTACTGTAGAGATGAGATCTCACCAAGTTGCCTAGGCGGGTCTCGAACCCACGGGCTCAGGCAATCCACTCACCTCAGCCTCCCAAGGCATGGGATTACAGGCTGAGCCACCGAGCCCAGCTGTTCATTTCCTATACTGTGACAGTTATGTGTAGTTTCTTTCTCCTACAGCACCTGACTCAATAGCTCATCTTTTTCCAAAGCTCTGCACAAAGAGGAACATTGAAAAATCTTTGTGAAAATGCTGGTTAGATGAGAAGCCCTCAATAAAATCCTCTTCAGAAATACAGGCAACATTTTCTATTTTCTGTAAATAAAACAAAAAGCCTGTGAATGTGTGTACATACATGCTTGTAAGAGCCAAAAAAAAAAAAATCCCAAACGATTAAACAGTGGGATACGTCTGGGGAATTGGATCTGGAGTAGCTGAAAAAGAAGAACTCTTTCAGAATTTAAAAAAAAATTCTGTTAGAGGTTTTTTGTTTGTGTGTGTATTTCTTTTAGAGACAAGGTCTTGCTCTGTCACTCAGACTGGAGTGGGGTTTAGTTATAAATCATCTTAAGACCAAAAAAAAAAAAAAAAAAGAAGCAGTACATGCTTGTTAAAAATCAAACAGAGCTGGGCACAGTGGCTAACTCCTGTAATCCCAACACTCACTGGGAGACCAAGGTGGGAAGATCTCTTGAGGCCAGGAGTTCAAAACCAGCCTGAGTAACATAGCAAGATCCCATCTCTACAAAAGAAAAGAAAAGAAAAGAAAAGAATACTAGCTAAGTAATGGCATGAATCTGAAGCCCCAGCTACTTGGGAGGCTGAGGAGCAAGGATTGCTTGAACCCAGGAGTTTGAGGCTGCAGTGGCCGTGAGTGTGCTACTGTACTCCACCCTAGGCAACAGGGTGAGAGACTCCAATCCAAAAAAAAAAAAAAAAAATTTCAATGTAATTCATATAACATGAACTCACTATTTAAAAGTGATTTTCAATTCAGTGAGTTTTGGTATATTCCCAAGGTTGTACAACCATCATCACTATCTAATTCCAGATCATTTTTCATTCCAAAAAGAAACCTATACTCATTAGCTGTCACTTTCCAATCTTCCTTCCAATTCTTTCTGTCTCTATGAATTTGCCTATTTTGGACCTCTCATTTAAATGAGATGCTTTACTCCAGCTCAGTCATATCATGTCTGGCTTCTTTCCCTTAGATAGTGTGTTCAAGATTCATCTATGCTGTAATATGTGTCAGTTCTTCATCTACTTTTATGACTGAATAGTATTTCATTCTATGGATATACTACATTTTGTTTATCCATTTGTCCATTAATGCACATTTGGGATGTTTCTACCTTGTGACTATGGAGAATAGTACTGCTATGTACATTTGTGAAAGTTTTTATATGAACATATGTTTTCAGTTCTCTTGGGTATATACCTAGGAGTGGAAACTTTAAAAAAAAAGTTTAAATTTAATTTAATTTAACTGAATTTTTAAAAAAATTAGCCAGGCATGGTGGCACATTACCTATAGTCTCGGCTACTCGGGAAACTGAGGCAGGAGAGTCACCTGAGCCCAGAAGTTTGAGGCTACAGTGAGCTATGATCATACCACTGCACTTCAACCTGGGTGACAGAGTGAGATTCTGTCTTTAAAAAAATACAGAATAAATTTAGAATACTTTATCTTTTTATTTGGGAGAGTAACACCTTTATACCAGTTATAAGCGTAGTAACACTGAGTGAATACCTCTTCTGAATCTTAATATATCATCACTAACACCAAGGCTCAGTGCGGAGAGAGATCAAGCTGTTGCACTGAAAAGAACTGATAGGAATTCAGAAAGCATGATATCAAGGTGTCAATAATAAAAAATTTTTCAAACGCAAAAGTAAAGGAATCCAGAAAGTTGTTTAAAAGGGAGGCTATTTGAAACTTAAAAATGCTCATACCGCTGGGTGCGGTTGCTCACGCCTATAATCCTAGCACTTTGGGAGGCCAGGGTGAGAGGACTGCCTGAGCCCACAGGTTCGAGACTAGCCTAGGCAACTTGGCAAGACATCATCTCTACAATAAATAAAAAAATTAGCCGGGTGTGGTGACACATGCCTGTACACTAGCTACTTGGAAGGCTGAGGCACAAGGAATGCCTGAGCCCAGCATATTGAGGCTGTGTTGGCCGTGAGCGGCATGCCACTGCACTCTAGCCTGGGTGATAGAGTGAGACTTCAACTAAAAAAAAAAACAAAACGCTCATACTTGTCCACAGGCGTAATGGTTAGCACTCTGGACTCTGAAAATGCTCACACCTCTGACCCTACAATTCTACTAGTATCATATGAAAGTAACCTCAAATGTGAACAAAATTCGTAGACAAATTTTTGTTCGAATAGCCTTATTTATATAGATGGAAAAAATGACTAAGGGTCCAATGAGAAAATAATAATTAGGGAAATTGTGGAATATTGTATATAATGAAATCTTACATAGTGACTGAGAAAGCACTTAAAATAATGACATATGAAAAAGAGGGCTGGGCTCAGTGGCTCAGCCTGAGCCTGCGGGTTTGAGACCAGCTCAGGTAACTTGGCGAGACCTTGTCTCTACAATAAATTTTAAAAAATTAGCCAGATGTGGTAATGCGTGCCTGTAGTTCCGGCTACTTGGAAAGCTGAGGCGGAATGATCGCCAGAGGCCAGCAGGTCGATGCTCAAGTGGCCGTGAGTGTGCCAAGGCACTCCAGTCTGGGTGACAGAGTAAGACTCCAACTCAAAGGAAAAAGAAAAAAAAGAAAAGTAGAATATAAAATTGTATATACATATCATATAAAACATTAACTCAAAATAGATCAAAACTCTAAATGTAAAAGTTAAAATGATAAAATTCTTAGAAGAAAACAGGTAAATCTTTGTGACCTTGAATTAGCCAATAGTTTCTTGGATATGACACCAAAACAAGCAAGAACAAAAAAAAAGATCAATTTAAACTTCATCAAAATTGAAGTCTTGTGCATATCAAAGGACATTATTGAAAGCATGAAAACAACCCACAAAATGGAAGAAAATACTGGCAAGTCATATACCTGATATATGACAGGATATACAAAGAATATCTAGAATATATTTTTAAAACTCCTATACTTCAACAATAAGAAGACGAAGGACCCAATGTAAACAATGGGCAAAATACCTGAAGAGACCTTTCTCAAATAAGTTATACTAATGACCCATAAGCACATGAAAAGATGTGTAATGTCATTAGTCTTAGGAAAAATCAAATCAAAACCACAAGAGATGCTACTTTACACTAATGAGGATAGTTGTAATTTTTTTTTTAAAGGAAAATAAGTGTTGGCAAGGAGGTAGAAAAACTGGAACTCTCCTACATTGCTGGGGGGAATGTAAGGGAATATAAAATGGAAAGTAGATTGCAGTACCTCAGAAAGATAAACATAGGGTTTACCATATGACCCTGCAATTCTACTTCTAGATATATTCTCACAGGGATAGAAACATGTTCACACCAAAACATGCACACAAATATCCATAGTATTCATAATAGTTAAAAAGTGGGAACAACACAGATGTCCATCAACTGACGAACAGACAATATGTTATATATCCATACAGTGGAATATTATTCAGCCATAAAAAAGGAAGTATTAATACATGCTATAACATGAATGAGTCTTGAAAATATAGTCCAAAGTGAAGGAAGCCAGGCACAAGAAACCACATATGATTCCATGTAAAATGTCCAGAATAGACATCCATAAAGGCAAAAAGTAGATTAGTATTTGCCCAGGGCAGGGAGAAGAAGAGAACTGAAAGGTACTGCTAAGGGAGAATTTTTTTTGGGGGTGATAGAAATGTCTTAGAGTTGGACAGTTGGAATAGTGGCATAACCTTGTGAACATACTAAAAACCACTGAGTTACTGTACATTTTAAATGAGTTTCCTGTGAATTTTTGCTATTTTAATTATATCTCAATTTAAAAGCAGAATAAGCAGAGGAAAAAATGTATGTAAAATGCAATTCTGATAGTGTAAAATATACAGAAAGAACACACCAATATCCTTTGATTCCTATGATTGTTTTTTTTTTTTTTTTTTGAGTTGGGGTCTTACTCTGTCACCCAGGTTGGAGTGCAGTGGCATTCTCACGGCCACTGCAGCCTTGACCTGCTGGGCTCAGGTGATCCTTCCACCTCAGCCTTCCAAGTAGCTGGAACTACAGATGTGTGCCACCATGCCTGGCTAAATTTTTCGATTTACAGTAGAGATGAGGTCTCGCCAAGTTGAGTGGGCTCAGGCAATCCTCTCACCTCGGCCTCCCGAGGTGAAGAAGTGCTGGGATTATAGGTGTGAGCTTCCGCGCCCGGTCAGCTTTTTTTTAACTGCTTATCCATTCTTACTTATAATTTCTAAATTTTCCATCTTGACTATGTGTTACTCTCTTCTCAGAAACAAATAAAAGTTAATCTTCTCTTAGAGTGTTATTCAAATGAAAGAATACATTCTTTTAGTATCAATGAAGCATTTATGAAGTGTTTCCAAACACTGAAAGAAACTCATCAGGTAAGGGAAGGTAAGAGGATTTTGGTATGTTTTTTTTTTTTGAGTTGGAGTCTCACTCTGTCACCCAGACTGGAGTGCAGTGGCCGATCCTGGCCACCGCAGTCTCGACCTGCTGGGCTCCAGCGATCCTTCCGCCTCAGCCTTCCAAGTAGCTGGAACTACAGGCGCGTACTACCACGCCTGGCTAATTTTTGATTTATTGTAGAGATGTTGCCCGGATGGGTCTCGAACCTGTGGGCTCAGGCAATCCACTCACCTCAGCCTCCCAAAGTGCTGGGATTACAGGCTGAGGCACCGAGCCCAGCTGTGTGTTCTTTCTGTATATTTAATACCATCAAAATTGTACTTTACACACTTTTTTTCTGTTTGTTCTAGTTTTTAAACTGAGACATAATTAAAATAGCAAAATTTCACAGGAAACTCATTTAAAATGTACAGTAACTCAGTGGTTTTTAGTATATTCACAAGGTTATGTCACTATTCCAACTGTCCAACTCTACGACATTTCTATCACCCCAAAAAGAAATCTCCCCTTAGCAGTACCTTTCAGTTCTCTTCTCCCAGCCCTGGGCAAATACTAATCTACTTTTTGCCTTTATGGATGTCTATTCTGGACATTTACATTAATATTGAAGACAGAAGTCCTTGGGCAGAAATGGGAAACCCTGTACCCTCTAATATATAGTCTCCCTAATGTAAGTGTTGTTGCTAGAAGCTTGAGGTGTAGGGTGAGACGTTCTATGTGGGATTTCATAAGTACTGAGTCTTTTGTTAAAGGTCTTATTCTCAGACTGCTTGGTTGAAAATTATACCTACAGTTTGTATATTTATAATGTAATTCTAAAAACCAGGTAAGAATGCATGTATGTTAAAATGACCCTTATAACCCAAAGGACAGTTCCACTTACAATGGCCAAGAGGAAGGGGAATCCAACTGTATGAAATGGAAAAAAATTGTTTATTTTATTAAAGAAAAAAACTCTCCAACTGGTAAGACAGAAAAACCAAATCTGATCTACCATGTTTTCAGCAGAAGGCTGAATATAATTGTTCACCTTGAATCAAATTACCAAGTAGCTAATAATGCAACTGGATATAGTTACATCACATCTAGCCATTTGCTTTAAATTTTAAGGCATTTTAATTTACAGACTATCTTGAATAAAGGGTCAGAAGCAGAAGCAACTGGAAGCATCGGCAGCTCACTTCCTCAAGTAACAGTTACAGCACAGTACACTGTAAAACTTGTGAGGGCTAGTCCAGTAAAAACAAAACAAACCCTGGCCTTCAGGCTCTTTCATTTTTTCTTTCTTTTTTTTTTTTTTTGAGTCGCAGTCTCACTCTGTCGCCCAGGCTGGAGTGCAGTGGCACGCTCACAGCCACTGCAGACCCCACCTGCTGGAACTACAGGCACGCATCACCACGCTCAGCTAATTTTTTCATTTACTATAGAGATGAGGTCTTGCCAAGTTGCCCAACCTGGTCTCAAACCCATGGGCTCAGGCAATCCTCTCACTTCCACCTCCCAAAGTGCTGGAGTTTTAGGCATGAGCCACCGTGCCCAGCCAGGCTCTTTCAGTCTAAATTTCTATCAGATGTCAAAGTCGCACCTCTCGAAAAAGAGCAAAAGATAATGCACCCACTGACTAGCCAAAAGGAGCTGAGCGGTGGCAGATCTTCCTGGAGAGCTAGTCACACTCCTAAGAGCATCCTCATTGTTTCACTGTCAGCCTCCAAGAACTTGAAAGGTTCTGAATGATACAATGAAGAAGGTGGTGGAACCTAGGGAGGAGCAGCAAGGGAGGACGTGGCCACCTGGCTTCTTGGGTGACTTCTTATCTGCTCCAGGATACCTTTCCAAGGAATTCAGTCACTTTCTATAAGATTTGGCATATATTAAAGGGTACCAAGATATACCTTGGTTCATTTCATATTTTATTCTGATACCTTGAAACAACATGGTGATCAAAATGAATTTCAAAAATGCATATCCTGGAAGCAAAGCAGCATGGAGAGGTGGCAAGGTGCCAGGAAGCAGCAACTCTTCAGGTAGGATGCCCCACAATAGAATGGGAGTTAGGCCCACTGGAACCCTGGCCTGGTTCAACCTGGCCTCTTCCCAGTGCTTTTTTTTGGGAGCACAGCCAGTAGTCATGACAAATTCACCAGGGTCCCTGCCACTGCGGGCTGTAGAATAACAGTGAAGAAAGCCCTACTTGGCCCAGAGCCACGGGATGGCAGGGATCAGGTTCAATGTGAACATCACCTACAGTGTGAACCTTTGCATCTCCCCATGGCAGAGATGCAGTGAACCGATTCTTCAAGACCTGACATGCCTTGGTAAAGTGGCCATAAGGGTTCTGTTGCCTTTCTAGAAACTCATCTTTAAGGGAAAATCCTTGATGGCATTGGGCAGCCATTGTCAGGACTTGGAATGCAGAACGGTTGCCAGGACATGATAACTGGCACAGAGAATGGTCTGAGAGAAGAGACTGAATTAAAGAAGCTGAATGAATTGGAGAAGCCTGCAAAGGAGACAGTTGACCAAGTAGGTAGGTAAATAAAGAGCTCAAGTTATTCAGTAGGATTTTCTGGCCAAGGACTTATAATCTGAAATTCCCTGCTAGCTTGACAGAAGAAAGCAACAACTGAACAATTAAAGGAATGATTTACAAACCAGTTCAGCCCCCAAATTTCAAACATGAAAGACTAAAAAGAAAGAGAATGGGGAAGAAGACTCAAGTGTTCCTAGCTGACCACTGACCACCACCACAGAGCACAGCAACTGTCAGGAGATGAAAAGGCTTCAGTTCAGGAGCTTGGTCTGGGACTGTGTTAAAGCAGAGGAGGGCTGTGCTGCCCCTAAGAAACAAGTACCTCCAGCCCTGTCCTTCCTGGAATAGAAGGTGGCTGACAGTCAACTGCCACTTTGACAGTTCTGTACCTGTTTTCTACAAAAAAGCATTGTCTTTGCAAACTTAAGCAGAGCTCCTGTCAGTTTTTCATGGTGTTCTTCCTTGTTACCCTGTTCAGCAGCCTCAGCCTGTCCAGAGTGCCTTCCTTGACTTAGCTATGCTAGTATTTTTGACTTTTGGGGGATTTCCTTGCAGAGGTGAGAACTCCAGAGTATCCTTGGACAGACCCACATTCACAGGCTACCCTGGTCATCAGACACAACAGGATCATTTATTCTCCTGTGATCCTCTAGTTCCCTAAATGTTAACCAAAAAGCACCAGGAAGAATGGTCCAGGCAAAGGAGGTGAAGAATGACTCAAAACAGGTGTTTGGCACTAATGTTCAAGCATCCTTTGCTAGGACCTATTTCCCATCTGGTTAGCTGGATTACTGGCTCACAGAGCCTGTCCTTATGTTCTACCAATCCTGCCCAGCCAGAGGTCATGGGAGCTCAGGGTGCTTCTCCCAGGGCTTGCCTGCGCTCCATGCTTAAACTTCCTGCTTGTCCCCAAGCAAATCTCTGCAGGGTTGAACCCAGAGCTGCATACATCTCTTGAAACTAGTCCAGAAGCATGGCTTGGGTAGCACAAAGAAGAGAGCCAGCATAAAGAATCCAGGATGGAGCCGGGCTCGGTGGCTCAGCCTGTAATCCCGCGCCTTTGGGAGGCTGAGGTGAGTGGATTGCCTGAGACCGCGAGTTCAAGACCTGCTTGGGCAGCGAGACCTCATCTCTACAATAAATCAAAAAATCAGCTGGGCGTGGTAGTGCATGCCTGTAATTCCGGCTACTTGGAAGGCTGAGGCGGAAGGATCGCCGGAGCCCAGCAGGTCGAGGCTGCGGTGGCCGGGAGCGGCCACTGCACTCCAGTCTGGGTGACAGAGTGAGACTCCAACTCAAGAAAAAAAAAAAGAATCCAGGATGGGCCAGGTATGGTGGCTCATACCTATAATCCCAGCACTTTGGGAGGTCGAGGTGAGAAGACTGCCTGGGTAACATGGCAAAACCTCATCTCTGCAATAAAATAAATAAATTAGCAGGGCATGGTGGTGCATGCCTATAGTCCCAGCTACTAGGGAAGCTGAGGCAGAAAGATCATCTGAGCCCAGCAGATTGAGGGTGCAGTAGCCATGATGTGCCACTGAACTCTAGCCTGGGTGACAGAGTTAGGCCACAACTCAAAAAAAAAAAAGAAAAAGAAAAGAAACTAGGGCGGTACTGAAGTCAATCTCATACTTCTCAGAAGAGACATGCTTCCTTCAATGGCATTTCTGTTTACTATTTCCTTTTCTGATTTGCATTTTCTTTAAGGGCATTTTCACCCTTTTTGTAGCCTATATTTTCCCCCTGTTCTAAAAAGACATTTTGAACTTAAGTTAGCAAGGAGAGAAGTATATATTTTTTTATTTGCCAGTACAAAAAGAATGTTTTATGGTTCTAGTTGCATTTTATTTTATTAAAGTTATTAGTGAGCCCAAGAAAGGCAGGGCCTTTGTAGTCTTGTCTTGAAACTGAGCTGCGGCCACAACTCTGTAGTCCAGTACATTGAGGGGCAGGTCTTGTAGGACAAAGCGGGAATTCCACTGAAGTCCCAGGATGTTAGTACCAAAAGTGGGGGAGCCAGAAAAGGTCATAGAGGTGAGGGTGAACAAGTGAGTGGAACTTCAAGACCACCCTGATTCTCCTGCTTCTATCAGAGTAGCTCCGTTTTATGTTTTTACTTATTAGTTCTGTGACTTAGATACATTTCAAATGAGAATAGCACCAATCTCCTCCAGCTGGTGAAGCAAAGTGACTAACTGCAGGTAAAGACACCTAGCACTGTGGGACACCCAGTGAATGTTCAAAAAAATGTTAGCTATTGTTGTGCTCAGATTCCACATTACATTTTGTTGAAGAAAGGGTTTGGAAATCACTGATTTAGTGTGTCTCCCTCATTTTTAGAAAATTGAAAAATGACTTTATTAAAAGTATACAAAAAGTATGTAAATGCATTTGTATAAGAAAATTTCAAACAAAACAAAACACCAGAGTAAAAGGGAAAAAAATCATTTCTTTGCTTCTCTACCCCACTCTCAACTAACTTCCTTCCCCAGAGACATTCACTCTTACAATTTTCAGAACTTTTCCTTTCACATAGCCATGCTTTTTGCTTTTTACATAAATGGAATCATACCATATGTACTGGGTTAGAACTTCACTTTTGCACTTAACAAAGTATCTGAGAGAATTTTTTTCCATGTTAGCACATCTAAAATCCATCCTCCATTCTAACACTTTTAAACTGCTGTATAGTATTCTGCAGTATAGATGTACCATGATTTATGTAATCATTCTTCAATGATGGACATTATAGAAATATGCCATTCTTTTGCCTTTCAGGCTGCAATTCACCTCTTTCTTTGCACATCTTTCTGTATATATACATATTTTTTTGAAGACTACGTGTTTAGATGTGAAATTATTGCTTCACGGGACATGTACATTTAAATAGTCCACTGAATTTCTTCAATGAATTGTCTGTTTGACCCTGCACTCATTTTTCTTTAAAAAAAAAAAAAAAAAAAAAAAATATATATATATATATATATATTACTCATTTTTCTAATGGGTTACTTGTCTTTTTCTTATTGGTTTTTATGATTTCTTCATATGTGCTACATACTAATTGGTTGTGTTATATAGCTTAAACTATGTTTTTTATTCCTGAATATGCTAATGGTCTCTTTTTCCAAACAGGATTTTTTTTTTCTTTTTATGTTGTCAAACTTTTCAGTACTTTTCTTTATGGCTTCTGGGTTTTATATCTTGTTTATTCTCCCTAGTACTCTGTTACTAAGGGATAGTCTATTATTCTCATTTAACAGAGAAAGCAAATCACTAAGTTACAGCAGAATCAAGCTAAATCATATTGTTTCTCTATTGTTACCAATTGTTAAAAGAAAAAAAATAAGCCGGGCTCGGTGGCTCAGCCTGTAATCCCGCGCCTTTGGGAGGCTGAGGTGAGTGGATTGCCTGAGCCCGCGGGTTCGAGG
>NW_007246181.1:183368-195926 GCF_000164805.1 Carlito syrichta
GACAGAGTGAGACTCCAACTCAAAAAAAAAAAAAAAGAAAAAAAATTCGGGTCAATGGAGTGGTTCACCCCTGTAATTCCAACACTTTGGAAGATCCAGGCAGGAGGATTGATTGAGCCGAGGAATTCGAGACCAGCCTGGGTTAGCGAGACTTCATCTCCACAAAATATAAAGAAATCAGCTGGACATGGTGGCATGTACCTTCAGTCTCAGCTACTTGGGAGGCTGAGGCGGGAGGATCACCTGAGCGAGGAAGTCACGGCTGTGATAAGCCGTGATCATTGCTACTGTACTCCAGCCTGGGCAACAGAGTGAGATCCTGACTCAAAAAAATTGTGTGTGTGTGTGTGTATGTGTGTGTGTATATATATATATATATATATATATCTCTAGTTTTAACAAGGATTCAAAAGGCATGATTCTGTCAACTTGGATTTCTTCTTCCCTCCCTTCTTTCTCCTTTCTCTCTCCATTTCTGCCTGTCTGTATGAGTCCTGTGTATTCTCTGCATGAGTAGGGGACAGAAATGAGTCAGCCACATCTCTGATTCCTGCATTTAAGGAGCTCAAAGCCTATGTCTATGTGTATGTAATGATATAAACAGAAATTACTATAAAACATAAATGTTTGATTTCTCCATGGATAGGAAATACAGAGAAAGCACACTGTTGTGTCAACAGGGAGCCTAGGCCTCCAAAAAGAAGAGCCTTTCTGAGGTACACTTTATACCTGGTCTTTGACTACCCGGAGACAAAATGTTTTTAATCAGCAATACTATAGCCCAACTTTCCAAAGAAGATACACAGTCCTGTACACTTGGCTTTGAGGTTTCTAGAGAGACACACAGACCTAATTTGCTCACCAGAGATGTTAAAAGGCAAATCCTAAAGTAAAAACATATCCGAACTATAATAACATTCCATAGTTGATAAAGTAATAAGATACTTGTGACCAAGTAAGTGAGGCCTCTATGTCTCACAAAATTACTAGTTTGTAAAATGGGATCACTACTTAGATAAAATGATGACAGGTCCTTCTAAAAACATGAAGTACTGCATAACAAACAATAATAAAGTATCAGCACTTTCACATTAATTAGGCGGAATCCTTGGAATGGAGGATTAAGCACTTAAATCAATGGACAGAATCACCCTATAGCAAAACACTAAGTGAAGCCCAACCACCCAGTCCATCGACTTCTGGTTCCAGCCTTTCCAGGAAGGTCTTACCAAGGTTCCATCTGTCAGGGTGCAGCCAGAGAAGCGTTTTGCAAGAAATCCCTCAAAGTTAGTTGTTCTCTGAATAGCAAAAAGAAGCAATTTCACCTCAATTTCTTTAGCTCTAGTACGCATAATCTTGGCAAGTTCTGTCCTTCAAAACAAAGAGATGAGAATATTGTCAAATAAACTGATCATTCATTCACAATATGACAAAGTAAATGGCTTTGGCTTTATATTCAGAAAACAAATATGTGGTCATTTCAAAAAACAAATTATATTCAAAAAACAAATTATATTCAGAAAACAAATATGTGGTTTATTACCAGTTTGGACTAATACCTGGGGAATACATGTTCTATTTATTTATTTATTTATTTATTTTGAGTTGGAGTCTCACTCTGTCGCCCAGACTGGAGTGCAGTGGCCGCTCCGGCCACCGCAGCCTCGACCTGCTGGGCTCCAGCCATCTTTCCGCCTCAGCCTTCCAAGTAGCTGGAACTACAGGCACGCGCTACCATGCCTGGCTAATTTTTGATTTATTGTAGAGATGAAGTCTCGCCAAGTTGCCCAGGTGGGTCTTGAACTTGTGGGCTCAGGCAATCCACTCACCTCGGCCTCCCAAAGTGCTGGGATTACAGGTTGAGCCACCGAGCCCGGCCTACATGTTCTAAAATAAGAATTTTAAGGTGAAATTATCTGCCGTCAAAAAAACTCAAGGATTATGGATGCTAATTTGTTTACATAGCTACTACTATGCTTACATCTCTAAACCTTTCAATACTTAGTTAATAATACATATGAAACATTATTTAGTATCTTACTAAAATATATATATCCTGTATAGTTTCACAAATCATTAATTACTGCATTACAAAGCCCTCCCTCTTCCTGAGAGTGCAATAACCATCTCTTCAACTAGAGGACAAGAACCCTGGAAATACGTGGCAGACAAGAATCCCCATGTGAAAAGTGACACGTACATGCTCACGTGGTTCCTGCCATGAAGCTTATGTGTAGCTCAAGTGTTCTGTTTCAGAATGTAAGTTGTTGGGGAACAGTGACATGTGAGTTCTTGGTCAGGACGAAGCTATCCTCATCTTTCCATACAAATAAATGACAAATTCAAACAAAGAGCCACTGAGTTTATTTGAAAATAGTTTATCTGTAGGATTTCAGCCAAAATTCTAACAATAAAAGCTTGGCAGCAGCACTGCCACTAGCTGAGACAATAATAGCAGGTACTGACGCTCACAGATACTTGTTGGCTTTAGTATACTTCCAGTCTCTTACAGGCTTCATTTTTCAGTTAGTTATTGAGTCTGCTGAACTGTAGGCTAAAAAGAATTTGTTAACAGTTTCTCAAGGAATTCACTCTTTCTTTGCTGATGAAGATTTAAAAGGTGATAACCACAACTGACCTTGAATCAATACTAAAATCTTATCTAAATCTATAGTAGCCAATGTATTTCTTTTCTTTTCTTCTCTTTTTTGAGTCAAGGTCCGGAAGTACAGTGGCACATTAGGGGCTCACCACAGTCTTGACCTGGGCTCAGACGACTGGCTTCTCCAGTAGCTGGAACTATAGGCATATGCCACGACACCTGGCTGATCTTTTTTTATTGTTAACGGTGAGGTCTCACTGTGTTGCCTAGGCTGGTCTCAAACTCCTTAGCTAAAGCAATCCTCCCGCCTTGGCCTCCCAAAGTACTGGGATTACAGGTGTGAGTTACCACACCTGGTCCAATGTGCTTTTTAAAACAACAGCCACACAGAATGGAACAGGGTGTGCCTGAAGTTCCAGCTACTCAGGAGACTGAGGCGGGAGAGAAGCTTGAGCCTAGGAGTTCAAGGTTATAGTGCATAGTGACCACTACACTCCATATAGCCACTTCATTCCAGTTGGGGTAACACAGCAAGACCCCTTTTCTTAAAAACAAAACAAAACAGAAAAAAAGATAGTCACAAAGAATGAATGGAAACACCAAGAGTGAACTCTAATGTAAACTATGGGCTTTGGGGGATAATAAGGTATCAATTTAGGTTCACTGATTATAACAAATATATCACGCTGGTGGGGGATGTTGATAATGAGACTGTGCGCATGAGTGGGCACAGGGACATATGGGAAATCTCTGTACCTTCCATTCAATTTTGCTGTGAACATAAAACTGCTCTAAAAAATAAAGTCTGTCAAGAAAAAAAAGCCAATATCCCTTAAAACATTTCCCCTCACAATGTATTTAAAGCACGCAATTTGACTGTACTTTCCATGATTTTAATAAAAAAAAGACCACCATGAATCATGCTATGGTGGGCGAGTTATGCTTAGATACGAGCCTTTTCTTCCTCGATTATTAACCTAGAGTCAGATGTAACTGTGTACTCTTAGAAGGGAATATATAACTAACAAAAACCAGTTACCAACACTGTTGTAGAATAGCTGCAAATAAAGAATAAAAAAGTTTGGCTCTAACTTTAGTTTTGTCACGATACACTGGCCTAATCTTCTTGGCTTTAACTTTTCAATACAAAGGAACTATCTACCCCTTGGCTACACTCAAAGATGCTTTAGAGAGGACAAATGAGAGAAGGTCTTTAGAACACTCAGGCTGGGTGCAATGGCTCATGTCTGTAATCCCAGCACTTTGGCAGGCCAAGGCAGGAAGATCAATTGAGGCCCAGAGTTCAAGACCAGCATAGATAACAGTAGCAAGACCCTGTCTCTAATAAAAAAATAATAATCAGTCGGGCATAGTAGCATGTGCCTGTAGTCCCAGCTACTTGGGAAGCTGAGACAGGAGGATCACATGAACCCAGGAGTTCAAGGTTACAGTGAGCTATCGTGGCAACACTGCACTCCAGCCTTGTGTGCCAGGGTGAACCTTGTCTTAAAAAAAAATAACAATAACAATAATAATTTTTAAGTGCTTAGAGCATTCAGATGCCAGTAATAGTAACTATCTAGAGATTACAAATATTGTATTGGAGGTGGAAATGCATTCAACAAATATTCCCTCAGTATCTGGCATGTCAGTAAAGTAGATAGTATCCATGTCTCTATGGAACTATCTAGTCAGAAAGCCAAAATGATGATGGATATATACAGAGCACACTGGTATATGTGGTACAGATGTAGGGGAAAATGTGGGGATGATGAATCACTGCAGGTAAATCTGATTGATGAGTCTTGAGATGGTAACGTCGAGAAGGCAGGCTTTTTGAGGCAGAGCTACACCAAAGACAAGTCCTAGAGCAAAGAAGGAGCAGAGGGAATGGCTACAGTTGAATATGAGAGTGGAATCAATCATTTGGTGGAGTCTGGAAGTGGTACCCAACCACAGGACAACAAAGAACCACTAAAGACTGGGGGAATGATTTTGAAACATTCAATTAACTGGGACCAGAGCCAGTAGAGAGTTGGAACCTACCTTGTGACATGGCAAAATTCTACTGCAATCCTCTCGGTCATGTACCACTCACGTGGAAACATACGGCCATATTTCTCCTCATAGTCTACAAGCTGGCGTTTTATCCAGGCGTAGCGTCTGTCAATTTTGTCCAGCCAGGCAACCTCATAAACAAAAACCACCCTCATGCTTAGAAGTAGAACTGACACTTGAAGGAAACAAGCAAAAACACAGAGCCAAGAAAAAGACAACCAACCTCAGAATTTCTCATGATTTTTTTTTGAGTTTGAGTCTCACTCTGTCGCCCAGGCTGGAGTGTAGTGGCATGCTCACTGCCGCTGCAGCCTCGACCTGCTGGGGTCAGCCTTCCAAGTAGCTGGAACTATAGGCAGGCACCACCAGGCCTGGCTAATTTTTGGATTTATTGTAGAGATAAGGTCTCCCCAAGTTGTCCAGGCTGGTCTTGTACCCGAAGGCTCAGGCAATCCTCTCAACTTGGCTCCCAACGTGCTGGAATTATAGGTGTGAGCCACCACGCCCAGCTCTCATAATTTTAAAAAATCTAAGCTATCTTTTTTACTTGATCCAAAGGTTTTTAACCTGGGGCCCATGACTGGGCTTCAGGGGCCTGTAAATTTCCTGAAACTGTATGCAAAGTTTTATGCATAGGTCATTTTTCTGGGGAGAAGATCCATAGCTTTCATTAATTTCTCCAAAGGGCCAGTGACTTCAAAGTGGTTAAGTACGACTGAACTATTAAGTTAGTCCCAAGGATTCACAGTTCAACAATAAATACTATAAAATAGTAATATTAATACAGGATAAATTAATTGGCTTGACAGCATTCACTTTTCAATAAATTCAAGTGTTACATCTGATTGCATTTGGTCAATACTTACATCTTGGTTTTCTTGAAAAAGTACTAGATACTCTGACAGATGCTGTTTGATAAACTTTTTGATGATTTCCTGTTTGATTCTGGGGTCCAAAATATTAGCAACCAGACATGCATCTCGTAAGACATTGCTGGGTCCTCCTGGCCTCTAGTAAAACAAACAACAGGCACTTGTTCAAAACCCAGAAACAACCTTTAAATCTCATGGTTTCTGTCAGTTGCTACTTCTTGCTTCTCTCTTATTGTTAGTATTACTCCCACTCCCTTGATGCTCATTCTTTCTGCTGTGGATGAATACCTCAGTTACTTGTTCCTCAGTCTCACAGTAGCCAACAGCAATGAGACATTAGGGAAAACAGGGCCAAAAATTATCAAAGCAAACTTTACTTTCTGAATACTAAAACTGAAAGAGACCTAAAAAGTCAAAATGACATGAGCCTCTGATGTCAGGAGGCTATCGAAGGGGTCTGAAAGTCAGGATTAACACCAGTCTCTCTCCACATGTGCCACTTTTCCCTGACTACAACCTCTGGGATTCTGTTCTAAAAGAGCTAAATTCCTGCCTAAGTGTGATAGCCCTTAAAACCTAAATTTAACCAGGTTCCCAACCACCAGACTTGTTTCACTGACAGTCAACCACTCAGATAGGCAGACAAGGGTAAAATACTGTGGTACTGGCCTCTTGACCTGAGAACAGAGGAGGGGTATCAGGGATCTATACGGACACATCATGATGGGAAGGTTTTTGTCATTACCAAAGACAATCCAATGACCAAAGTTTTGCTAAAACAATCTCTATAGTAAATCGCTAAATGAATGTGATTGGCCAAGTTGGCTATAGTAAAAAGAACACTTGGAATCTACTCTTGGCTTAGCTACAAAGCCACATAGCTTTGGTGTAGTTACTCAACTTCACCTGAAAAATGATAGTCTTTAACTAGGTGATGAGTAGGGTTCTTCCAAACCTTTATTTTATTTTACTTTTTGTCAATTCTTTCCAATTGTAACCATCTCAACTGAGGTTTTGAGGTGTTTCAAAAGTGTCACATAAGCTGCCTGAGACCCACATTGTTAAAATGCTGACTTGCTCCAGACTGAGCAGCTGTTATGTGGTCCACTGAGTACACTGACTATTTAACAGTGTTTGACCTTATAGAGAAGTCACAGAGGCCAAAACCTATGGGATCATGTGCTTATATTTCTTCATTTACATAGGATTTACTAGGGTACACTGAGCAATTTTTAAAATAGGCCAGGCGCAGTGGCTCACTAATGGCCTTCCAATATCAACTACCTCCCAGTTATATCAGATGATTAAGGAATATGAGGTTCT
Organism: Carlito syrichta; assembly: GCF_000164805.1. Lineage (NCBI taxonomy): Eukaryota > Metazoa > Chordata > Mammalia > Primates > Tarsiidae > Carlito > Carlito syrichta. The sequence continues at coordinate 190,224 of NW_007246181.1, forward strand.
CAAGGAAAACTCCCAGAACTTTGGGAGGCCAAGGCGGACAGACTGCTTGAACACAGGAGTTAGAGACCAGCCTGGGCAACATAGCAAAATCTCATCTCTATAAAAAATAAAAAAAATTAGCCAGGCTAATTTTAGGCATACCTATAGTCCCAGCTACTGGGCATACTGAGGTGGAAGGATCCTATGAGCCCAGGAGGTTGAGGCTGCCATGAGCTGTGATCGTCATGATCATGCCATAGCATTCCAGCCGGCAACAGAGTGACACCTTAACTCAATAACAATAATAATAATAATAATAATTCTTAAAAATACTTTATTTCAATTTGTGAAACAAAAATAGTAACACAAGACCTTTAAGAAAAGTCTATGGCCTTTAAAAACAAGAAAACTAAGAAAAAAAATTAAGTCACCAAGCCAGAGAAAAGGGAAGCAAAAGAGAACTTCATTTGTCTGGTGGAATCTGGGAAAAAAGATATAAAGTAGGTCACGGTTAGTTTCTCCTAAATAATAAAGATGGGCTTCATCCACATCTTTCTGAAACTTCTTAAAACTGGAATGGTAAGCCAACCAAGTATAGTACAGACTATGTCCTAAGAAGAATCTAGTGCTTCCCGTTAGTGAATAGCTTCACAATCCTGTTTTACTTCTTTGACCTTCATTTTTCTCATGAAGTAAATATGACTAATGGCTTTCCAATATCAACTACTTCCCAGTTATATCAGATGACTAAGGAATATGAGGTTCTCAAGGAAAAGTGCTTTATAAATACATATCTGATTACTAGCAGACAGCCACAAAATATGAAGATTCTAAAATCAGGAGCAGATTTCCTATAGAAAGTAATCTACAAAAGCTGAGGCAGCCACTCCCACCTACTTCCTAAGTTTCTTTTATGGAACACAAAGAAAAAATGATTAAGATGTTTCCAGTTATTGAATTATAGAGCAGATTCAGGAAACGTTCCTTGGCTCAGTAAATAAATGTATATCCCTTGTCTCCACCCATCAAACACACAGGGAGGAAGCCTCCTCGCTCCTGTGTGCTTCAGTCCATTTCTGCTTTGAACAATTCTTTCTCTTGAAATAGCTCAAATATGAGAGAAAAAAGCTTGCATGGGATCCCCCCCCGACACATGCGAAGCATTAAAATGACATCTGCTACAATTCGAAGGACAGAGTTAAAAGCAGTTACCCAAGCACACTGACAGCCAAGTGAGGGAAAGATTGTTATATGAGACATGTAACCAATAGCTCACAAGTGAAATACTGTGGGCTTTGCAGACACAACACAAACAGTTCTGCTACCAGTGAGAACTCAAGGGCATTAATTCCAAAGAACAGGATTATGACCGGGAAAAGTGAGGCTCCTAACTGTGTCACTTGAAGAGTTACATAAGCCCACGGACACTCCTCCCAGATGTCTTTTCACCAACCGAAACCAATAAGTTATGTAACAATACTAAAAAACATTGCGGCTTTAAGAGTTTTTTTGGTTTTTTTTAAAACACAGTCATAACAAAACAGAAATTTATAGGGCAGACAAGATAGAAGGTTTGACATACATGAAATTGAACTAAAACAAATCCTCACTTTTTGATGCTGGAAGAAAACAGATGAGGAACTAACATGCTTTGGGATATTTAAAATCAAAGATGATCTCATTACCCTGAACTTGCAGCAAACAGATTTGCAGCTGCCAGCAAACACTTTTGGAATGATAAACGAATGGTAGCTGTAGTGAGTATGATTCTGGCAAGAATGGTGATAATCTCTAAAGACTGGAGGGAAAATGCAAAACAATACCTTGGTGCCCTGGGAAGGAAATGCTTCTTCAAAATCAGCCAGAATTTGCTGTCCTAACTCAGTTTGTGCTGCCTTCACTCTGTGAGGAAAGAAGAAAGAAAATCACTGCCTGGCATAATTTTCAAATACCCATAAGTAACTATGCACCGGTCCATCAGGTAAGAACTGTTGAAGTCTTTAGCGACCATCCAGGAAGGGGACAGATACGTGTGACTCAGTGAGACAGGTCATGTACAAGTTAGTAGCAGGTTTATGACCAGGACTCAGGCGTCCAATTTATTCTCAAGATAGATTTTCTATATCCTCAAAGTTTTTCTAGGCCACCTCTCACTTGAGGTAGTAGATACTAATCTTTACACAATTTCATTTAGGGGGTAGTTATGATGTGGGAATATGTTAAAGAATAACAACCAAATCAAATAGAAATCTACCTTGGATTACTGGTATAACTGTTCTCCTGCTCCTTGAAGTATAGAATGGGAAGACTCCATACTGCTTCAGAGTATTATTATCTTTTAAATTTTAATTATTATGAGAACATAACAGTTGTATATATTTATGAGGAATATGTGATGCTTTGATATAGACATACAATATGCAACAACCAAATCAGGGTAACTGGGATAATCCATCATCTCAAGCATTGATAATTTCTTTGTGTTAGGAACACTCCAAATCCACTCTTTTAGTTATTTAAAAATATACAATAGGCTGGGTACGGTGGCTCACACTTATAATCCCAGCACTTTGGGAGGCCGAGGTGAGAGGATTACCTGAGCCCATGGGTTCGAGACCAGCCTGGGCAACTTGGCAAGTCCTCATCTCTACAATAAATCAAAAAATTAGCCGGGCGTGATGGCGTGTGCCTGTAGTTCCAGCTACTTGGAAGGCTAAGGCAGAAGGATCGCCTGAGCCCAGCAGGTTGAGGCTGTGGTGGCCGTGAGCGTGCTACTGCTCTCCAGCCTGGGTGACAGAGTGAGACTCCTACTCAAAAATAAATAAATAAATAAAATAAAGTATACAATAAGTTCCTGTTAATTACAGTTACCCTACTGTGCATCCAAATACTAGATCTTACTCATTCTAACTGTATTTTTGTGCCCTTTGACCATCCCCACTTTATCTCACCCTCCCTGGTACCCTTCCCAGCCTCTAGTAATCATCATTCTACTCTCTACCTACATTAGTTCAATATTAAAAAATTTTAGCTCCAACATATGAAAGAACATGAAAAATTTGTCTTTCTATGCCTCTTTTACTTAACATAATGTCCTCCAGTTCCATCCATGTTGCTGTGGTGTTTTTTTTTAATCCAGAAACCAACAAAAGGACATAAGTTTTTAAACAAATTAATGAAGGGATGTTTTCTAAAGTAAAAAGAGGTCAAAGATGCCACGGCCATGAGAGTGCCACTGCACACCAGCCTGGGTGACAGAGAAAGACTCCAACTCACAAAAATAAATAAATAAATAAATAGAAAAAGAGCTAAATGACAAGATTAACTGCTAATGAAGACTGAAGGCCACTGTTCAGTCTTGTGAATATGAAGACAGACTTGCAAGGAAAACCAAGTAGAAAGGGGAGATCAGTACTCAACAGTGGCTGCATATATACTGGGAGCTCAGGAACTATTTGGTGGCTTGAATGCAAGAGGAAAAGAAGTAGTAGCTAGGATGAGAAAGGAGCTGTATGTCATGTCCTGCAATAGATCCTGCCCTCTGCACCTTCCTCCAGCCTCATGGTGCTGGAGTGGAGCTTAGCTCTCAGGCCCTGCTGGATTGCCCCGAGCCTAGTAAAATACTTTATCTTTGCTAAAAGCACCATAAAATAGCATGCTTCTTTCTTGGTCTCCACCCTGTTCCTTCAGAATTAACTTTATGAAGTTTCTAGAAATCGTGAGCAACTCAAAACCACATTTTCTTTGGCTCCTAAGGAGTGCCTGGCAACCTGTTGAGTTTTTTTTTTTTTAATGAGGGGATAGGCATGACCCAAAACAATCTGTTTCTTCTGTGGCATAGTTATAATTGCATTTTATTCCAAATACTTTCCAGGGTTTTTCCCACTATCTTTAAAACTTTTAAAACCACTCTTATACATGGGTTTGTAGCCTTTTAAGTCAGTTTTCAAGCAGACCAGAAATGACCCTAATAAGGCTATTACTGAACCCTCCCCCCAGCATGGTGATACATCTAGAAAACAGATGAGGAACTGCCCAACAGACAATGGGAAACATTACTTGAATATGAACGCTGATACGAAAGAAAAGAATGTGCTTTCCCAAACTGTACCTTGGAGAATCTTGTGACTCTACATCATAAGTCTGCAGAGAGCCTCCTTTAGTGCCCTTCCCCTATAGGGGAAGTCCTAGCCCTGGCCAGAGCACTCATAGTCATATTCTCAGGGTTATTGACCATCTCAACATTGATGGGTCCAGTTTTGCCTCTGTCCCCACTTCCTGGCCCCTCCCAACTATTCCCTACTCCATATTCTTGCTTCCTTAGAAATGGAGGTAGCAGAAAAGACACCCAGAGCATATGAAGAGCTTGGCACCATGGCTACAAAAGAGAGGGCTAATTGCCAGACTGAATTGTAGACCTCCTTGCCATGTTCTTTAATCCACTGTCAAAGTTACCCATGAGCTAGGCTAGACTTAGCTGTGCCATTAGTGAGCTGCATGCAATCATCAGTAACTTCCAGGCAGGGCACGATGACTCATGCCTATAATCCCAGCACTTTGGGGGGGTGGGCGAAGGGATTGCTTGAGCTCAGGAGTTCAAGACCAGCCTAGGCAACATAATGAGACCTTGTCTCTATAAAAATTAAAAAAGAAAAGAAAAACTCAGCCAGGTGTAGGATCACCTGAGCCCAGGAGGTCGAGGCTGCAGCCGTGATTGTGCCACTGCACTCCAACTTGGGTGACAGAGTGAGATACAAACTAAAAAAAAAAAAGTCAATTCCTCTACTTAAGCCATAACTAGTAACAGTTGTGAAATAAGATGGTAGGGACAGAGGCAGGTACTAGATGAATTTCAGTGTCCTCTCCAGTACTGTTCATCTGCAACACCCATCCTATAGTGCTAGCTGGCTTTACAAGTGGCTGCAAGTGGGATGTATATTGTTTGTTTGTTTGTTTGTTTGTTTGTTTTTTGAGTTGGAGTCTCACTACAAACCCAAATCACAACCCCAAGCATTTTCAGGGTAAGATGTGAACCATAGTCTTTACAATTAATTGCCTAACCAGGATCCTAGCAAGAAGTCAACACACTTAAGAATGTATCTTTGGTCTCACTCCTTTAAATTCCTTCCTTTTCTAATGATGAAAAGTAAATTCCTACTGTAAAGAGATGGATCTACAGAGACTGTCAGCAGAGCAAGTATGTGTTGAACTACCAAGATTTCCTAGTCATGCTTATGAAAGTCAGCCTACAAATCAATATGGAAGAGGCAAATAAAAATCCCTTCTGGCATCCATATAAGCTCAGCCTGTGTGTGGTGGCAACCCAATGTTGGTCACTCTTAGGAAATGAAGGAAACATGGTGTTGCCCAGAAAGGAAGGTCAGAAAATGGTTTCTGACATCCTCCATGCCATGTGACTTCAGAGTTGTTTAAAGGTGCCCTTTCCTAAATGTGTTATCAGTTTTTCTTTTCTTTTTTTTTTTTTTGAGTTGGAGTCTCACTCTGTCGCCCAGACTGGAGTGCAGCGGCTGCTCCTGGCTACTGCAGCCTCGACCTGCTGGGCTCCGGGGATCCTTCCACCTCAGCCTTCCAAGTAACCAGAATTACAGGCGCGCGCTACCACACCCGGCTGATTTTTTTATTTATTGTAGAGATGAGGTCTCGCCAAGTTGCCCAGGCGGGTCTCGAACCCGCGGGCTCAGGCAATCCACTCACCTCAGCCTC
>NW_007246181.1:195946-204949 GCF_000164805.1 Carlito syrichta
TTTTTTTTTTTTTTTTTGAGTTGGAGTCTCGCCCTGTCATCCAGACTGGAGGACAGTGGCACGCTCCCGGCCACCCCAGCCTCGATTTGCTGTTCTCAGGCGATCCTTCCGCCTCAGCCTTCCAGGTATCTGGAACCACAGGCGTATCACCACGCCCGGCTAATTTTTGATTTATCGTAGAGATGAGGTCTCACCAAGTGGCCCAGGCTGATCTCGAGCTCCTGAAATGCTGGGAGGTGTGAGCCACTGCGCCCGGCTTGTAGTATGATTTTATGACTAAAATTGAAGGAAGCGAATTGATTTGTAGAAAAGTTAGACTAAACCAATGAGGGAAGGTAAACACGCTAACCATTTGAACTTGACTGCTGCTTGTAATTCATGTTTAAGCGCACTTGTATAAAAATTATTTATGGTCCCTGGAAGGAATTATGTACATCTCTTACTCCTTCCCCCAGTCTACCCACTGTTATCTCTGGGTTTAATCCAGACAGTTTTTTTGTTTCCACTACTGAGAGCCTTAAGCTTCCATGGGGTTAGGACTGCGTTTTAAAGTTTTGAGTTATGTGATAAAAGGATAAGTGCTCTTTTTTTTGTGTGTGGATTTGGAGTCTCACTCTGTCGCCCAGACTGGAGGACAGTGGCCGCTCCCGTCCACTGCAGCCTCGACCTGCTAGGCTCCAGCGATCCTTCCGCTGCATCCTTCCAAGTAGCTAGAACTACTGGCGTGCACTACCACGCCCGGCTAATTTTTTGATTTATTGTAGAGATTAGGTCTTGCCAAGTTGCCCAGGCGGGTCTCGAACCTGTGGGGACAGGCAATCCATTCACCTCAGTTTCCCAAATCGCTGGGATTACAGGCTAAGGCACTGAGCGCGGGTGATAAGTGCTCTTTTTTTTTTTTTTTTTTTTTTGGAGTTAGAGTCTCACTCTGTTGTCCAGACTGTAGTGCAGTCGCCGCTCCTGGCCACCGCAGACTCTACCTGCTGAGCTCCGGCGATCCTTCCGCCTCAGCCTTCCAAGTAGCTGGAACTACAGGCGCACGGTACCACATCTGGCTAATTTTTGATTTATTGTAGAGATGAGGTCTCCCCAAGTTACCCAGGCGGGTCTCGAACCCGCGGGCTCAGGCAATCCACTCACCTCAGCCTCCCAAAGGCGCGGGATTACAGGCTGAGCCACCGAGCCCGGCTTTATCAGTTTTTCATAAGGAGTAGCAGAGGAACAGCAAATTATGAAAATTATTTAGACATTTGTGGATAAAGTAACCCTGACACTTTTGTTACCTCGGGAGCGACAGTCACAAAGAAAATACCCTCAACAGGCCCCAGATAAATATAATGATCTTCCAATAAACTGAGTCTGTACTGAACAAGATGGTCAATTAGATGCTACATTTCCAAACAGACAGGCACTAAAAGTTGAATCTCAACTAGACTCTTAGAGGGACTTGGTGGAATGCTTTTGAGATCAAGGACAACTTCACACTTTCAAAACAGAGGAGACCCAGAAAAAACTCATCAAAGTCATAGAGCTAGTCAGGCCTGTCTATTCCCTAGTCCTTTTTTCACTACACCATGTGATCTGCCAAGCCTCTCTCACATGTAAGAGGTTAGAAATGGCTCTGGAAAATATATTTTAGTGTAAAGGTTTCATGGTTTTCAAGAGAATGCGAGACTCTTCTATTCTTTGTCAGGAAATATTGACTAATGACTAGAAACATTTGCTTTCAGGGGGATGCTCAGGCCAGGAAGATTTGAAATGTAAAGATATTAAAGAAAAAAAATCTTTCCTTCAACGCTACATTAAACATTTAAGCATTTACCAGAAGGGCAGCTGGAAAAAAATAGCTATATTCAAATCAAGGCTCATGAACTTCATATTTCAAATGTACAGGCAAGGATTTCAGAACACAACTTTTCATATGGCTTCTACAATTTATAGAGAGCAAAACTAAATTAGAGAAACTGAAGTAATGCATAGGGTGTAACTCTCCTGCCTTCTCCCGCCCACCAAAACAAACAGCTATTTCTATCATTTCCAGATGGTTCTACCATCACTATGTAAACATAAGGGAGGAAAATTCACCAGAAATGATGCTAAAAATAAGAAGTCTAGACTTTTCTCAAACTTTTAGCATCTCCTAAAAAACAATTGTCGATGAGAACTGAAAATATACAGCTTTCTCTTCTTACTGGTACATATTCTGTTTGCTTTTGTTTTTTCTTATGGCAGGTTCTCACTCTGCTGCCCAGCCTGTAGTGCAGTGGCATGATCACAGGTCACCACAACCTCGACCTCCTAGACTCAGATGATCCTTATGCCTCAGCCTCCTGAGCAGCTGGGACTACAGGTGTGCGCTGCCCTGCCCAGCTAATTTTTGTATTTTTTGTAGAGATGACTATGTTGGCCAGGTTGGCCTCGAACTTCTGGACTCAAGCGAGCCTCCCTCCTTGGCCTCCCAAAGTGCTAGGATTACAGGTGTGAGCCACTGTGCCTGCCCCATATTCTGTATTAGCCCCCACACAAAATTATTGCAAATAGAAGTTGTGAAATGAACTAGAAGAAAGGTAAACCCTGCTGTATTTGCAGTAACTCTACATGATAATGAATGTTTGGAGCACTGAAATATATACATAGAATGTTGGATTTTCTGTTTTTAAGGGAATGTGATTATAACAGTGACTGCAAAGTTCCTTAAAATGTATAAAACTACCTCTTTTTTAAAATGCTGAAAAGCACACAAGCACAGGCAGCGAAAGTAAAAATAAACAAGTGGGACTACATCAAACTCAAAGTTCTTCAGGAAAACACAAATCAAAACCACAATGAGGTATCACCTCCCATCCTAACAGGAGCATTTCTTCACATGATAACTAGCCATTTGCATATCTTCTTTGGAGAAATGCCTCTTCAAGTCTTTTGTCCATTTTCGACTTGTCTCTTTTATAGTTGAGCCTTAAGAGTTGTCCATATATTCCGGATATTAATCCTTTATTAGATAAATGATTTGCAAATATTTTCTCCCATTCTGTAGGTTACCTTTTACTCTGTTTGATAGTGTCTTTTGATGCACAAATTTCAAATTTTGTCATAAAGTCCATTTAATCTATTTTTTTATTTTGTTATCTATGACTCTGGTGTCATATCCAAGAAAATCAATCACTGCCAAATCCAATGCTGTGAAGATTTGCTCTATGTCTTCTTCTAAGAGTTTTATAGTCTAAGGTCTTATGCTTAGGTCATGGATCCATTCAAGTTATTTTTGTATATGGTGCTAGGTTAGGGTCTAACTTGAATCTTTTGCATGTGGATATCCAGTATTCCCAGCATCATTTGTTGAAAAGATTGTCTTTTCTCTCATTGAATGGTTTTGGCACCCTTATCAAATCCCAACATTGCTTTTTACAAATAAAATTCAGTTCAGTTATATTCTGACATATTCCTTCATATACCTCAATAACGACCCCCTAACTCCCAAAACATCTCCTGGACTTCACTACCTTGAAAGGTTCTTATCATTTCTAATCTAGAACAAACTTCTAATCTCCTACCTCTTGGACCTTTATAATCCACCAGACTTTTTATTTATTTATTTTTTTTTAGTTGGAGTCTTGCTTTGTTGCCCAGACTGGAGTGCAGTGGCACTTTCACGGCTACCACAGCCTTGACCTGCTGGGCTCAGGTGATCCTTCTGCCTCAGCCTTTCAAGTAGCTGAAACCACAGGCATGTGCCACCACGCCCGGCTAATTTTTTGATTTATTGTAGAGACAAGGTCTCACCAAGTTGCCCAGGGTGGTCTCGAACTCTTGAGCTCAGGCAATTCTCTCGCCTCCACCTCCCACAGTACTGGGATTATGGGTGTGAGCCACCACACCTGTTAATCCACCAGACTTTTATAAAATACAAATGAAATCATGCCTCTTCCTACTTAAAAATCTTTCACTGTCCACAAAAAAGAAAGAAAGAAAGAAAGAAAGTCTTTAGGAAGCCATTTAAAATCTGATCCCATCTACCTATGCAGCCTTATCACTTTCTAGTGCCTCTCAAACTATAATGATATTTCCTCTCTCCCTTTCTCCCCTCTCTTTGACATGGTAAGACCTATCCATTCCTTCAAAATTTGGATTAAAACTGAATTCTTTTATGACCCCTACACTCTGCCCCTGCTTCAGTCTATCAAATTCTCTTTTGAGATCCTGCTACGCCTCGTATAGCATATGCCAGTTTTGTTGCATTTGCACTATGCTGAAAGTTTCATCTAGTGTCTTTATTCTCCATATAAAAATGGTGAACTACTTAAGGGCAGAAAGTACATTTCTTATCTTTGTGCCTTTGGTACCCCAGCACAGGGGCTAGGATAGAGAAAACACAGTAAATATTACAAGGCAAATGAAGGAAAGAATAAATGAAGGGGAAAAACAGATCAACTCCAGGATATCTCAGAGTAGGAGTAGGAGAAACTGCCTACCACCTCCTCCCCCATGCACTGAGAGCAAACCTGCTTGCTTCATCCAAGCTTCCTTCTTTCTTGCAGCTCATAAAGTCCTGCTCATCTGCTTTCCTGGTTGTTTCACAGTCCCACTCTGATATGGCAATCAGCCAGCTCAGAGTGTGAAGCTTGGTTAGGAAGGATGAGGGAAAAGGTGGCAATTTCCCTAGCACTCTGCCATGCTCTGTTCCAACATCCCTTAATAGTTCTCTGGCATTTCCACTATTAGATGGCACACTGAGTGCATTTTGCAACCTTCCATTTCTGCCCCAGATCCTTAGAAAGAATTAAAAGATTTTAATTTAAAAAATCTAGAACCAGGCAAGAAAAGAAGCAATAGACTAGAAACTGAGGACTCCTTGGTAGGACAGAAGTAAAGAAGGAGTTCACTGCCCAAAAATGCTTCTCAAAAATGAAAGATATGCCAGGTGCAGTGGCTTATGCTTGTAATCCCAGCACTTTGGGAGGCAGAGGTGAGAGGATTGCCTGAGTACAGGGGTTCAAGACCAACCTGGATGACTTGGCGAGACCTCATTTCTACAATAAATAAAAAAATTGGCTGGGTGTGGTGGTGCATTCCTGTAGTTCCAGGTACTTGGAAGGCTGAGGCGGAAGGATCACCTGAGCCCAGCAGGTTGAGGCTGCAGTGGCTGTGAACATGCCACTGCACTTTAGCCTGGGTGACAAGAGTGAGAATCCAACTCAAAAAAAGAAAAAAAGAAAAAGAAAAAGAAAGACATGATGGTGGCGGATATCAGAACAGAAGTGGGATCCACTGTGCCTCTGCAATGAGAGTAACTAAGCTCATGTGCACGTGTGTACCTGCACCTTGGATGCTCAGGTTAGGCAGCAGGTGTAGACCCAAGGATCTGAGAATGTCAGCAGTGGCCAGAGGGGCTGCCAACACTCAAGAAGATCGGGGAGGCTCCAAACCCAGAAGATCAGCCACTGACACAGCTAGCCGGCAAGTTCTTCTAGGTGTGGGTATGACCTATCTCACTTTGGAAGAGCTATCTGCGGTACACTTAACCAAGCAGCACATCCCACCTCTCCCCTACAAGCAAGTAGTAGAAAAAGAGCATTCCTGCCGGACATGGTGGCTCACGCCTATAATCCAAGCACTTTGGAAGGCCGAGGTGAGAGGATTGTCTGAGTCCACAGGTTCGAGACCAGCCTGGGCAACTTGGCAAGACCTCATCTCTACAATAAATAAAAAAAAATTAGCCAGGCTTGGTGGCATGTGTCTGCTGTTCCAGCTATTTGGAAGGCTGAGGAGGAAGGATAGCCTGAGCCCAGCAGGTTGAGGCTGCGGTGGCCGTGAATGTGTCACAGTACTCCAGCCTGGGCAACAGAGTAAGATTTCTACTCCAAAAAAAAAAAAAAGAGTTTTCAGCTGAACCACCAAACAGCTGAAGAATGTTAATATCAAGAAAGACAGTTGCCATGCTTAACAAACTCAAGGCTTACTCTGAAGGACAAAGAAACAGAACAGGCAATGCAGAACTTTAAAACACATATAATTTATATTCTCTGAGAGGACTAAGAGGATATTATGTCCATGAAAATGGAATCACTAGATATCTTAGGAACTTAAAAGCTGTGTTGTCAAAATTAAAAATTCAACAGCCGGGACAAAGAACAAAATGGGCACAAGTGAAGAATGAATTAAAACAGGAAGACTAAGCTGAGGAAATCTTTCAGAAAGTAGCCCAAAGAGATGGAAAGTATGAAAGCAAAATGAAGAAACATGCAGATCTTGATGTTTCAAAATTCATATAATAAGAATTCTACATGGAGAGAACAGAGAACAAACTGTAGAGACAACTCAAAGAAAGGAATAAAAGAGAACAATTTCTTAGAACTTAAGAAACTCATGAGTCTAGATTAAAAATACAACAAAACACAGCAACAGAAATGAAGAAAAAGATCTATATCCTAGTAAAATTCTTAACTTCTCTATGACCCCCAAAATCTCAAATGCTTCCAGAGCAAAAGCACACCAAACAAAAATAGGTTATTTATAAAGGAATAATAATCAGATTGACTTCGGGTTAATAGGCAACAATGAATGCTAGACAATAGATTGGCCTAGCTTATCATACAATTGCTAAAAGGGGGAAACAACTCAAATATTCATCAACCAGATGAACAGATAAGGAAACTGTGGTATATACATACAATGGCATACTCTGCCTTAAAAGGGAATGAAATTCTGACACATGCTAGAACATGAATAAACCTTGAAAACATTATGTTAAGTAAAATAAGCCAGATACAAAAGGACAAATATTGTTTGATAACATAAGGGACCAAGAACAGGCAAATTCATAGACAGAAGTAAAATCGAGAGTACCAGGGATTTGGGGAGGGGAGGAAATGGAAACTGATTGCTTAATGAGTACACAGTCTGTTTGGGATGATGAAATCGTTCTCAAAATTGACAGTCATGATGGGAGTACAGTGACATGAATACACTTAATGCCACTGACTTGTACAATTAAAAGTAGTTCAAATGGTAAATTTTATGTTATATATATTTTACCACAATTATGAAATCAAAGAACTAGAAAATCTGAATAAATAAATTACCATAGAAAAAACTTAAAGGATAGTCAAAGATCTGCTTCTAAACTAGGTAATCCACTCAGATGGTTTTAACAGCAAGAACTACCCAGATTTGATAAACAATTAATATTCAGAATATACAGAGAATTGCTACAAATCAATAAGAAAGGGATAAATAACTCAATAGATAAATCAGCAAAGGCTATTAACAGGCACTTCACAGAGGAAATATAAATGGTCAACCATTACTGAAAAGAACACTAATCTCACCAGTTAACAGGGAAATGAAAATAAAGGAACTAGTTACCGTTTTTCATTCATCAGATAAATAAAAATGAGAAACAAGATCAAGTGTTATTGAGGGTGTAGGGAAGTAGGTACTCACATACTATACAGATGGTACTATAAGTATATAAAGCTTATTTGGAGGGCCAAGGAATAGTAACCATTAAAATCTTAAATGTATATAATCCTATCACCCAGAATATACCCTAGAGAAATACTTGCATATGTGCAAAAGGGGACATATTTCAAAAATTGGAAACAGGCCATGTGTGTGGCTCATGCCTGTAATTCTAGTGCTTTGGGAGCCTAGGAGTTCAAGCCCAGTCTGGTCAATATACTGAGACTTTGTCTCTACAAAAATAAAACTTAGCCGGGTGTGGTAGTACACACTGCAGTCCCAGCTACTCGGGGAGCTGAGGTAGAAGAATCATTTAAGCATAGGAGTCCAAGGCTGTAATGAGCTATGACCACACCACTGCATTCCATCCTGGATGACAGAGCAAGATCCTGTCTCATTAAAAAAATTTTAGGCCTGGCTCGGTGGCTCAGCCTATAATCCCGCACTTTGGGAGGCCAAGGTGAGTGAATTGCCTGAGCCCGCGGGTTCGACCCACCTGGGCAACTTGGCGAGACCTCACTCTACAATAAATAAAAAAAAATTAGCTGGGTGTGGTAGCGCGCACTTCTAGTTCCAGCCACTTGGAAGGCTGAGGTGGAAGGATCACTGGAGCCCAGTAGGTCGAGGCTGCGGTGACCAGGAGCGGCCACTGCACTCCAGTCTGGGTGACTGAGACTCCAACTCAAAAAAATAAAAAATTAAAAAATAAATAAATAAATAAAAATTTTTTAAACTAAAAAGATTAGAAACAATCTGGTAACATCAAAATGGTTAAATAATCTGAGTGTTATTCTATGGGAGTCTATGCATCAATTAAATGAATGAAGCAGGTCTATATATAATTAACATGAAAAAAATCTCTATACTGGTAGGTTGAAAACAAAAAGCAAGTTTCAGAGTAAAGCACAGGAATGAAACTATTTAAAACAAAACAAAACCACTAAAACTATAGATTTCAAAAATGTTTACATACAAATCTGGAGAGATATCCATTAAATTGACAATAGTCACTACCTCCAAGGAGAACAATGGGATTTGAAGTATAGCTAAAGGACATTTAAATTTCATCTGTATAATTGACTTTTTTTTTCCCAGTTGAAGTCTCACTCTGTCACCGCAGCCTCGACCTGCTGGGCTCTGGTGATCCTTCCGCCTCAGTCTTCCGAGTAGCCGGAACTTTAGGCGCTCGCTACCACACCCGGGTGATTTTTTGATTTATTGTAGAGATGAGATCTCGCCAAGTTGCCCAGGCGGGTCTCGAACCCGTGGACTCAGGCAATCCACTCATAATTGACTTTTTTAAACAAAAGAACATGTGTATATGTATTACTTATATAATTAAAAATAAAGAAACAAGAAAAAAGCCTGTAACATTCAGGTCTTTTAAGAATGTAGAGTCGGCTGGGCTCGGTGGCTCAACCTGCAATCCCAGCACTTCGGGAGTCCGAGGTACGTGAACTGCCTGAGCCCATGGGTTTGAGATCCGCCTGGGCAACTTGGCAAGACCTCATCTCTATAATAAATCAAAAAAATTAGCCGGGTGTG
>NW_007246181.1:205080-215747 GCF_000164805.1 Carlito syrichta
GGCCACTGCACTCCAGTCTGGGCGACAGAGTAAGACTCCAACTCAAAAAAAAAAAGAATGCAGAGTCAGGCCAGGTGTGGTGGCTCATGGCCATAATCCCAGCACTTTGGAAGGTCAAGGTGAGAGGACTGCCTAAGCCTATGGGTTCAAGACCAGCCCAGACAACTTGGCAAGACCTCATCACTACAATAAATCAAAAATTAGCTGGGCACGGTGGCACGTGCCTGTGGTTCCAGCTACTTGGAAGGCTGAGGTAGAAGGATCACCTGAGAAAACCGGGCTCAGTGGCTCAGCCTGTAATCCCAGCACTTTGGGAGGCTGAGGTAAGTGGATTGCCTAAGCCCGCAGGTTCGAGACCCGCCTGGGCAACTTGGCAAGACCTCATCTCTACAATAAATCAAATATTAGCTGGGCGTGGTAGCGCATGCCTGTAGTTCCAGCTACTTGGAAGGCTGAGGTGTAACGATCGCCGGAAGCCCAGCTGGTTGAGGCTGCAGTGGCCAGGAGCGGCCACTGCACTCCAGTCTGGGTGACAGAGTGGGACTTCAACCGAAAAAAAAAAAAGGATCACCTGAGCCCAGCAGGTTGAGGCTGCGGTGGCCGGGAGCATGCCACTGACCTCCAGCCTGGGTGACAGAGTGAGATTCCAACTCAAAAAAAAAAAAAAGAAAGCAGAGTTGAAAATGATAGCTGCTACTAAGTATCATTTCTTGTTTGGTGCAAAGGTTAGGAGGTATCAATCATGATTGTCTCTGCCTTCTCAGTATTCATGCCACTATTTCTAATAGAAAAGACATTGAATTGACCACCCCTTATCCTCCTTTAGAATCCTCATCTCCTTTCTCTCTAAGTGTCTGCCTTTCTTTCCCTTGGATGTGAATTTGTGATTAATGCTCAACAGTAGTAGGAAGGAAGGCATAAGGTTAGGGAGAAACTCATGTTTTTGTCACACTGGAAGTTCTAGTGGTACACTCTATTTTCCAAAGATTGCCACAGCAATATAGCCCATCCCACATGCTCTTCTTACCAATGTGACTTTGACATTCCTCCCATTAGAGGGATAGGAGAAGACATATTCCTTCCTCTTGAATCTTAGCAGCCATGTGACTACAGCAGAAGTGATGCTATGTGATTTCCAAGGCCCAGTTCTCTTGAGATGCTCTTTGTTAGAACCCAGCCACCTTACCATGGGCAAGTCCAAGTGGTCCATGGATGACAACAAAGAATCCCAGCCCACAGACTGGCTGAGCTCCCAGTGACACCCAACTTACTGGCCATGACAGTAAACCAATGGATCTTCCAGTTCCCTTTTGAGTTACCTTAGCTGATGCTGCATGGAGCAGAGATGAGCTGAGCCAGACCAATTAATAGAAGCAAAATCATAAAGTTTTAAGTGACTAAGTTTTGTGGTAGTTTGTTACAAGGAAACAGATAACTAGAACAGTTTTCCTCACAAATGTGGACAACTCTCATGTATACAACTGCAACTATCTAACACAGACAGCTTTAGAAGATGTGGTAAGGGGTATTGTAGAGGGGACACCTGCCCCAGACAGAATTAGATCAGATAACATCTTATGTTCCTTCCTTCCTTAAGAGTCCACAATGAACATGCTGAGCTAAGTGCTTAGGCACTTTTTAGCACCATCTTTTCTTATGGGAAGAAAATGTTCTCCAATGACATGTTACCTTTCAGACAGCTGCCGGATCTGTGGAATTCCCATGTACTTGTGGAAGTGCTCTAGAACATTCATTACACCTTGAAGGAGATTAGCAACTTCTCCATACTGTCTTCGCCGGGTCATGGCTCTGCAAGGAAATAAGAAGTTGAAAACTCTAGAAAAACACTAAGGATACAAGATACAGATGTGGAACAATCTAGCTCTAAAACAGACATCAACTCAATTCAATAAACATTGACTGAGCACAGAGGGGAAAAAAAAATAAGACCTGTTGACATCATTTAGTAAGGGCAAGAGTCAAGTACACATCTAACTAATACCAAGGAGGATGAACTATGTTCTAAATAGAAGTACAAGTTTTATGTGCTATGGGTGGGAGGTACAAACGAATGTGTGAGTAATGAATTCCCACTGGGTGGAGAGAGGAGAACCTGGGAAGACTTTATTGATGTGGGATTTGGGTTGGGTATTATGAGATTAGCAGAATTTTGACAGAGGAACAGGGGTTGTTACTCTCTGAGGATTTAGCATACAAGCAAACCAAACACATCTTTCTAGGATAAAACAAAGGGAATTTATATGCATTTACATGTTAACTCAGATCTGTAGGCTTTAGGACAATGGTAAGTAATTCTGTGTCAGAGATGTCTACTTTCCTGTTGAAGATAATAAAGCTTAAATAAAAAGATGCTGATAAGTCAACAGTTACACAAAGAGAGGAAGTACAAACTATAAGATCTAATTTTTCATTAGGGTTGGGCTTTTAAATTAAATTTATAATGTGTAATTTCCCCTAAGAGGCACTGAAAAAGAAAGAATCAAGTTCAAGCCAAGGTATTACATCGCTCCCTGCCTGGCTTGACAGTTTGGTGGACAACACTGACCACCTGAGCAGGAACACAGGACACCGCTCTTCCCATCTCCTCCTGGTCACTGCTTTCACTGCTCACAGAAGAATGGACTGGGGATCCCCTGGGGCTCATACAATGCCCAGGAGAGATCAGGAATGAGCCTGCCTCTTCCTCTTTCCTCCAATGCATTCTCCCTACTCAGGCCCCCAAGATTCTGGATACCATTTTCTCAGTTTCTGTGAAGATGCTCTTTCCTGATCCACATGGAATTACTCTGAGGCCCCTGGGGCAGCAGGAATCCTCAGTTTAGGACAGACTACAGAGGTGAATGGGAATGTCAAAATCTTGCTGGTAAAGGAGGCCTTGGATTGCTACTTTGTGGCAAACAACCAGATCTTTTAAATGCTGTTTTAAATGTTCTCATGTATCATTCCCTCTACAAGCCAAACAGGAATCTGCAACTCTTAAAAAGTGGACTGAACACAAAAAAGTAGGTTGAATGTTAAATGAAGGATCTGTTTCCATATGGTCTCGTCAATGACTGAGCAACTCAGCCCAATACAAGCAGGAAAACCTGCCAAGGCAGAGGCTGCAGGGTGATTAAAGGCCTAAATCCCCTTAGCTGCCTTAATGGTATAGATTTGCCACATGAAAATGGTCCATATTCTTAGAGTCATTCTCATGGGTTTTCCAGGCCCCTTTTAGACATACCTGCACCTTACTTCAAAGCTTCAGGTATTTGTTAATTTTGAAAACCAGAGGGCACAAAGCAAAAATGGTGACTGAACACTTGAAGTCAACTGGAAGAAAGTAGGCCAGGACAGTGAAATTGCCCTAGCTGAGAAGTGAATAAACCTACCATTTTCTTTACATAATATATTTCCTGTGGCCACAGAAGAGAAAGTTGACATTACTTACTCGAGGGAATCAACGCCGCCTGCCAACATGTGCAGGTGATTCAGTGTTGTAATTGAGGTGGTCAGGTGGCGTTTGGCATGATCTAACTGCTTAATATCACGGGTGATCTCTTTCACCTAAAAAAAAAAAAAAAAAAACCACAAGAGAAAAAGGAAGAAGGTTAAGAAAGATGCAAATTCTTCTACAAGTAGCTCCACAAGAAATTAATGCAAACAAAGAAGGAAAAATCTCAGGTTAACCCTTGGGGAAAGCATGAACATTCTCATAATGCAAACTTGAAATAATTAAATTTAATAGGCCCATTTAAATTTAATTTGGCATCTCTTCAGACTTTACCCAAGGTTAAAAAACTTTCAGTTGTATGAAATAAACTTTATTTTTTCACCCCAGGTGAAATTAACTAAATCGCAATTTAGTACAGAGCATATAGGATACATGAGCTAAGTACAGCACATTTCTCTTGAATAAGGTCAGAAAAGTATGCTTCTGGCACTGGAGCTGCTGGGTTCAGTACAAAATGGATAACATCAGTCAGTTGATTGTATTGGGATGGTCTTCATTAATGAAACTAGGGTCCATTGCCTGGGTCTCCAGCAAAGGAAAGGCTTCTCTCAAATCCCAAGAAGACTAAAATGTAACCCATGTATCATAAACATAACATGTAAGGTCATAAGAGGAGAAGAGCAGTCTTCAGGGAATGAGGGGGCAGTCCTAGGAGAAAACTGTGACAGTGTTGTTTCAGCAGGCCCAGGAGAAAAGAAACTGTCTCCAAAAATGTGATTATATTTCAGTCACTAGAAAAGCGTACTCAATAGATAAACTGGAAAAATTCTCCAACTTCACTAACACATAGGTGAAATCTTCCATTAAACTGAATCCATGTTGACTAAGAGACTTTCTTAATAGCAACCTGGTTCCCCAGGTTCTATGATACCTAGAAGGAAGGGAGTGTCCTGTACACCAGACACAAACATTCTAGTCACTGGATAGATATACTTCCCATGAAAGTGGAAAACTCGGTAGTGTGTTAAGTTCATGTGACCCACTTTTTCAGTCTGGTCACCTTGGGTGAACTCACAAAGATTATGACCCTCAAAGCTCAATTCCATGCCCACAAGGCTGACCTGGCTCTTTCAAGTAAAAAACCTCTTTCATGGGGACTTCCCCAGCAAGCAAGTCTGCCTTCCCTCTATAACCCCCAAACTACCTCTATTTCCATTGTATTTTATGTTTTAAAAAGGGTAAGATCCCACCATCACTTTACTGAATAATTAAATTTGGGGCAAAAAAAATCAGGAGTGGTATAATAAACCAGATATAAGAGACTGGTTCTGTAATCTGATCACCCACTACTGACACTGAGATCATCATCCTATTATCTACAAAAAATCTCTGCACCTCTTTCTGGGTTCCTTAGTGTCCATCCTAACATGAGAGGTCTTTAGTCAGTGTACTCAAAGTCACAGCTATCCATGACTCTTTTCATTCTTTGCATCATGAAGTCCTAAATACTCCTCCTCTGCTTCATCTCAAGATTCTATCCTAGCAGGGTGTAGTGGCTCATGCCTTTAATCCTAGCACGTTGGGAGGCTGAGGCAAGAGGATTAACTGAGCCCAGGGGTTCAAGACCAGCCTGGGCAACATGGCGAGACTTCATCTATACATGAATAAAAAAATTAGCCAGGCATGGTAGCGCACGCCTATAGTTCCAGTTACTTGGAAGGCTGAAGCAGAAGGACTGCCTGAACCCAGCAGGCTGAGTCTGCGGTGGCCATGAACTGCCGCTGCACTCCAGCCTGGGTGACAGAGTGAGACTCCAATTCAAAAACAAACAAACAAACAAATAATATGATAACAGAATCTAGCTTATAAGGCTGTTGTGAGGGCTAAATTGGAGCATTGGTACAAAGGAACTGGCACCGCTCTTGGCACAATGAAAGAGCTCAACAAATATCAGTTCTCCCTTCACTCTCACCTCTTCCTCTGCTTAGTAAATCACTGTCCAGGAAAGCAAACTGTAACTTTAGAGCAAACTGTCACTGCAAACACCCTCGGCCAGAAGAGATAACATAGTTCAGAACAGCAGATCAGCATCGAAGGAATATCAGTGAGTACAGTAAACTCTAGCAAAAGGAACATCTGATGTTGTCATCTGATCATCATGTATCAGCAGCCCCTGGATGGTGCTGAATGTAGTACATTCACAAATCCAAATTCCTAGGACAGTGCTCAGTGTTCTTCATACCTTTAATTCTCACAATGACTCTGTGAGGCAGATGCTTTTTTTTTTTTTAAGACACAGTTTTATTCTGTTGCCCAGTTTGGAGTACACTAGGGCAATCCTGACTCATCTCAGCCTCGACCTCCTGGGCTCAAGCAATGCTTCTGCCTTAACCTCCCAAGTAGGTGGGACTACAGGCATGTGCCAACACTCCAGCTAATTATTTTATTTTTTGTAGAGTTGAGGTCTCATTATGTTGCCTAGGTTGGTCTTAAATTCCTAGGCTCAAGCAAGTCTTCTGTCTCAGCATCCCAAAGTGGTGAGATTACAGGCGTGGGCCACCAGGCCTAGCCAGATGCTACTATTCTTATTTTACAGTTGAAGAAATTCAGAGACAATTTAGAGACATTACATTACTTAGTCAGAATCTGAACCCAGGAGACAGCACCTCCCAGTGCCTTCCATGGAGTAGGAATAAGTGAATGTTGGATTCTTGGTCTGCAGGGGGGCCTTCTGAGTGCATCACTGGTAGACACAAATTTGTAGAAGAAGAACACATGGATCATGGACAGGATACATCCCACCTCCCAGATCCAGGACCATTTTTATTAGTGTGCTACCAAGCTACATATCATTTATCTTGAGAAATACATGATACAAACAAATGCTAGAGAAAGGAATCCAAAATGACTAGGAAACTATTTTTGGGAAAAGAGAAAAAAAAAACTTTTCCTTTTTTAAAACAGAGCTGCAAATGTAGCGCAGCAGGGATGGTGAGTCACTGCAGTCTAACAGCTCCCCCTGAATCAGTCCAAACGCACTCACAGGGGCGTGTTTTACAGATGGGGATGACAGGGCTGGCAAGAGGTGGGAGAAAAAAAGCCTACTAATTAGTTTGACTGGATGAGAAGCTAACTTCTTTTGGTGCAAAAAGTTAGGAAGAAGTAGAAACTCACCATTTGCTCTGATTTTTCTGCTTTGTCTTTGATATCTTTGATTTTGCCAAAGAGTTGCTGAATAGCTTTCTGAGCCTCTTCAAGTGCCTAGAATAAGAGAAATAAATGAAAAACAAAAGGCAGTGCAAGACAGCGTCAGTCACTACATTGTAATCAATTCTAGCCATAAAAGAATATTACCATAAAGCTCTCTTGATGCATTGTACTTGCGCCAACAATTTTTCTATACCAAAGCCATGCACAGTGGCTTACATCTGTAATCCCAGCACTTTGGGAGGCAGATGTGAGAGGACTGCCTGAGCCCAGGGGTTCGAGACCAGCCTGGGCAACTTCGCAAGACCTTGATGGTCTCCTGATAAAGAGCATATGAACTGGGATGCGCAGGATGAGGAAGTGTCTCAATCTGTAGATCCAAGGGTTCCATTTACAGCATGTTAAGGGTACATAGCCTGTGCTATGGTTTGGATGTGTTCCCAAAGTTCGTGTGCTGAAAACTTAATACCCAATGCAACAGTGTTGACAGGTGGAACTCTTAATAGGGGATTAGATCATGGGGGCTCTAATGTAAGAGTAACAGAATCCAAGTAGAGAGAACAGCAAATGCAAAGTTGTTGAAGACAAATAAAGTTCAGCACTCGCAAATACTCAGGACTTGTACCAATCTGCACCAAAATTTTAATTTAAAACTAAACAATTTCTCTCTATTTCAGTGATTACTATATACGTTATTGATGACAACAAATAAGCAGGACATGCGCATCTCTGTGTATGGGTGGCTCTATATTGGGACTAGATGAAGCTCTGGATTTGGAAGTTCCAGAAAACTGTGCATTCCAAAAAACCCAGACTGTGCATGGTGACTCTAGAACTGTGGCAACTCTTAAAGACATTTATAATACGCCATTTGGAAACCAATGAAACAAAGTTATAAGGGAACACTCAAAGCTAATGATGAGCTAAATGTTTCCAGCAAAAATAAAAACCTACAAAGATGGATGATACATAATAAAAGTATTGCAACCCACAGCATCTTCTGCAAGTAAGGAAGCAATATGAGGGGAGCTGTGAGGGTGCCAGACAGTCACACACATATGGAACATATATACTTCACTGTCTCATGACTGAAGACTACCTACAGCTGAGCTGTGACTCTGAATTCCTGTGGCAGTTATAGTGCCTGTAGTCAGCATTTCCTTCATTAACTCCTTCAGCCGTTCAAAAAGTATTTACTGAATACCTTCCATATGCCAGGCATTATTTTGAGCACTGGAATTACAATGGTAGACAGGACATATATGGTTTCTCTCCCTGTCCTCAAGGAACTTACTTTGAGAAGCAGGGGGAAGAGACACTGAACAAGCAACTAAATAAACAAGAAAATTCCCAAGTGTGACATGTATGGTGAAGTAATTATATACAGTAATAGAACAGGGGAGATGCTGGTCATAGAAGGTCTCCTGAGAAAGAGCATATGAACTGCAGGATGACGAAGCGTCTCGATTTGTAGATCCAAGGGCTCCATTTGCAGTATGTGAGGGGTGTATAGCCTGTGCTATGGTTTGGATGTGTTCCCAAAGTTCGTGTGTTGAAAACTTAATACCCAGTGCAACAGTGTTGACAGGCAGAACTCTTAAGAGGTGATTAGATCATGGGGGATCTCATATAAGACTAAGAGAATTCCAAGTAGGGAGAACAGCAAATGCAAAGACTCTGACAGAGAAAAGGAAGACCTCGGTGTTTTGAAAGACCAAAAGAAAGACAGAAGATGGTAGTGTGGTATCACAGTGGAAAGTGTTTTGAAATAATCTGGAGAGATTGGCAGAAGCCAGAGCACTGAGGGCCTCAAAGGCCTGGTCAAAGCATGGGGATTCTGGTACAAGCGCAATGAGAAGTGGGTCTGAAACAAGGAACTGGCATATAGTTTACACATGTGAAAGACTGACCTGGCTGCTATGTGGTGAGGGGGCTGTGCAGGGGCAGGAGAGAAATACCTGTTAAAAAACTGCCGCAGTTATCTAGGTAAGAGATGGTGGAGGTCTAGACTAGGTAGCCAGTGTGGCGATTGGAAAAAGTGGAGTGATTAGGGATTTATACGAAGGTATAGTGCACAGGACTCACTCACTGATGGATAATGAGGGTAATGAGAGGGAAAAATCAAAGATTATTCCTAGGTTTTAGTTTGAAAAGCCAATGACTGGTCCCATTTACAGAGCTAGGGAAGACAAGCGAACATGTTTGACAGACAGGTATGTGTGGTACTAGTGACTGCATTGGAAATCGAGTTCCTGCTGGGTGCCAGGCGCAGTGGCTCACGCCTGTAATCCCAGCACTTTGGGAGGCGGAGGTGAGAGGACTGCCGGAGCTCAGGGGTTTCAGACCAGCCTGGGCAACCTCACAAGACCTAGTCTCTACAATAAATCAAAAAATTAGCCAGATGTGACATGGTGGTGTGTGCCTGGAGTCCCAGTTACTTGGGAGGCTGAGATGAGAGGACTGCCTGAGCCTAGGAAGTTGAGGCTGCAGTGAGCCATAGTCATGCCATTGCACACCAGCCTGGGTGACAGAGTGAGACTCCAACTCAAAAAAAAAAAAAAAAAAAAAAAAGATTTCTTTCAGGATATGGTGGCTCATGTCTGCAATCCCAGTACTTTGGGAGACTGAGGCAGAAGAATGCTTAAGCCGAGGAGTTCAAGGCCAGCCTAGGTAGCATAGCCTGTAATCCCAGCATTTTGGGAGGCCAAGGTGGGAGGCTTGCTTGAGGTCAGGACTTCAAGACCTGTCTGCTCAACACAGTGAGACCCCATTTCTTCATAACATTTAAAAATTAGTTGGGCATGGTTCCACCTACCTACTTGGGAGGCTAAGGTGGGAGGATCACTTGAACCCATTAATTTGAAGGTACAGTGAGCTATGATCACACCACTACACTCCTGTCTGGGCCAAAAAGCAAGACTATTTCTCTTAATTAAAAAAAAAATCTCTCTCTCTCTCTTCCACTTGTAATATGTTAAGGGTACATAGCCTGTGCTACAGTTTCAATGTATCCAGTGTTCGTGTGTTGTAAACTTAATCCCAAATGCAACAATGCTGACAGGCAGGACCTTTAAGAGGTGATTAGGTCATAAGAGCTATGCCCTCATGAACAGATTGATGGCATTACAATGGGAATGGAAACCTGATCAGAAGGATGAGTTTAGCCCCCTTTCTTGTGTTTGTGCATGCTTTCTTGCCCTTCAGTCTTCTGCTATAGAATGACAGAGCAAGAAGGCCCTTGACAGATGTAGGCCCCTCAACCTTGGACTTCCCAGTCTCCAGAGCTATAAAAATTAAATCTCTATCAATTACTTTTTTCTTTATCAATTACTCAGTCTCTGCTACTCTGTTATAGCAACACAAAACAGACTAAGAAAATCAATGCCTGAGCAACTTTATATTTATATAAATTTATATTTATATAAATTTATATTTAAAAGGAAAGCAGTGGCTCAGCCTGTAATCCCGCGCCTTTAGGAGGCTGAGGTGAGTGGATTGCCTGAGCCCGCGGGTTTGAGAACCGCCTGGGCAGCGAGACCTCATCTCTACAATAAATCAAAAAATCAGCCGGGTATGGTATCGCGCGCCTGTAATTCCAGCTACTCGGAAGGCTGAGGCGGAAGGATTGCCGGAGTCCAGCAGGTTGAGGCTGCGGTGGCCGGGAGTGGCCACTGCACTCCAGTCTGGGCGACAGAGTGAGACTCCAGCTCAAAAAAAAAAAAAAAAAAAGAAAATCAATACCAAGAAGTGGGGCTACTACTATAACAAATACCTGAAAGCATGGCTTTGGAACTGGGTAATGAGTAGAGGCTAAAACAATTTTGATGTGGACTCTGGATAAAGCCTATATTGCTGTGAATGGAGTGTTAAGGGTATTCTGGTGAGGTCTCAGAAGAAAAGAAGAAATGTAGACAAAGTCTGGAACTTCATTGAGATTACTTAGTGGCCATGACCAGAATGTTGATAGATTCAGACAGTAAAGGCAATTCTTTTTTTTTTTTTTTTT